>NC_088920.1:9625000-9627500 GCF_038396675.1 Hydra vulgaris
ATATAGTATATAATATTACATTTACTGTTTGATTATTTAATTATTATTTGATGGTTAATTGTATGAATAAATAAATAAGGCCTAACTTTGTATTATAGTTTTAAGATCAATGGAAAAATAACAAGTGTTAAATAGTGTTAAATAGTGTTGATTAGTGGTTATTGAATTTTATGATAATAACAGAATTAACAAATTTATTAAACTGACACTAATGAATTTAGTAAACTGAAAAAATAATGTCTAGAAATATTTACTACATAAAACAGCTCAGATCATAATTTTGTAAAAATTTAAAATATATATTAAAATAAAATTAAATAGTTGTTTTAATTTCAAATGCGCTTTTTTTATTTCTTTATACTATGTTCTTTATTTTTTTGTTGATTTTGTAAGTATTTTTTTTACCACATTAGATAACATATGTTATTTAATAAATTATATATAAATGTATTACAAATTTTAAATTTTTGCCTAAAATGACATAAATTGCTATTTTTGACCTTACAAAATGTATTCTTGCCGGTTATGGTTGGTTATCACCAGTTGAAAAAAATCAAAGTTTTGAAAACTAAGATTTGACAAACAATCAGGATGTAATATGGAAAACACAAAACACAAACTGCAATTTCATAAAATTATTTAAATTTTAAAAATGCATTATAAAAAGCTTTATAATGCATATTAAAATAAAAAAAATTAAAATTTTGACCGCCCAAAAAAAGTATTAACCATGAGTTATATATATATATATATATATATATATATATTATATATATATATATATATATATATATATATATATATATATATATATATATATATATATATAATTTTAATTTTATTTTTAAAATTATTTACATTTTACTTATTTCGTTCAGGTAATTGCAACTATGAGCTAACCTATAATGGCTTGTTCATTGCAACACCTGAACCAATTTTCAACAATGACTTTAATAAAAATGTAAGAAGATTGAACTCTTTGGATTGGAGAGAGACAAGCAACATTTATTTAGATAAAATACCACATGATAAATCGATAGAGTTATTTGCGTTAGATTATTTGAATATAAATTTTTCTGATACAAATGTTATTAATGTCTCTCCTTCTATTGCTGACAGTGAGACTTTATTTTTTGTTGTTTCAAAGTTTTTAGATTTATTTAATGTAAATTGTAAAAGCATATGTGCTGTACTCCCTGGCTACCGTTTACGTTATCATGCATCTCTTTTAAAGTGTGATGTTGAAAATTTTACTAATTATAATGATGAAAATAGAATAATAATTTTTTTCTCTGAGTTCAACCTTGTTATAATTGCTCGTGTTGCTATATCAATGGATTGCGTTATGCAGGAATCTGAGACCTGTTTAAATGATGTTATATTGTTTGTTAATGTTAACAATCTTCTCATTGATACTTATAAACTGATTATTTTGGGAATTGTAGTTTTACCTTTACATGATCGTAAACATTTAAGAGAAGAATTATTTTTTTACTTTTCTGAGGATTTTGATTTGGATGAAATTTTGTTTATATGTAAAGATGACTTTGAAGATGAGAATTTTGAAAGTTGGTGGAGATCAGTTGGAGCATACTGCATTAAAAAAGTATCTGCACAAAGTAATAATGAAGAACTATTTAAAAAACTCATCAGTTTAACTATAATGTCAATGGCTATAGTTGACCCTTGTTATCCCACATTAGAATCGGATACTCAAAAACAGATACAATCATTGATTCTTAATGCTGAACAAAGGAATGCAGTTTATGACAAAACACTGAAAAAAATCATCACTGGAGGATATGGCTCAGGGAAATCTATAGTAGGAAAAGAAATTGTTAGAAATTGTATTACACATAAGTCACAAATCCCTTTGACCCTGTATTATATATGTTGCAACCATTTCTCTTTATATGAATGTCATATGAAAATTTTTGTTGACAGTATAGAGAAAACATCAAATGTTGAGGTTGTTTGTAATAATTTATACGACTTATGGAAAAATATGTGTCAGAAAAATAAAATTTCAAACAAGTACATTTCTCTACCAAAATTACTAGAGTATTTGGCTAGCACCAACATTAATAAAGTATGTTTTGTACTTGAAGAACTTTCTGAAGAGTATGTTAAAGAAGAAGATGCAAATCAACTTAAATCTTTGTTCACATCTACATTAAAAGAATCTTTAGTTGTTTTTATTCCTGAAAGTATTACAAAGAATCGAGAATTGGTAACCAATAAACAAAAATCCGCAATACAAAGAAATTTATTTCAAGAAGAAATATTAGGAATGAAGGTCATATCTCTAAATAAATCAATGAGAGTTACCGAATGCAATAAATTATTAATAGATTATGCCCAAAAAGCTATTTGTGAAACAAAAAGTGTTTTAAACATTCCAAATACACTTTCCAAAAAAACCAAATTGTTTGGAGGTGAATCTGTCAAGATTAAAAATGAGAATAGTTATGCATCAAATATTTTTGTTGAAAAAATTACA
>NC_088920.1:9630000-9635000 GCF_038396675.1 Hydra vulgaris
CAATAACAAATGTGGTAGTGGTGTTGTGTAAGAGCGCTGGCTTTATAAACAAGAGGTTCCAAGTTCGATCCCCACCATGTCCCTGGTAGTACCGTGCTCAACTTGTTTCTCAGCGCAGCGGCCTTGTTCGTCAAGGTTCATGTTTCGGAGTTATAGAGTTGAGAGAGGGTTATAACCACAATTAAATAGCCTCCTCATCTGTAGTGGCCTTCTCGGCCTTGGGGAGGGGAAATAATAACAAAAACTAAATAGTTTTAGGATAACAAATGTTAAATAGTTTTAATAGTATAAACAACATCTCTGGAGAACACTTCTGCAAGACTATAACAAATACAAGCCTTCCCAGGAAAGGTGTGCAGTTTTTTGTCTTGATCATGGTCGTTAGCAATTTTATATTATATTAGGCGTTTCTATGCTTGGCGTAAAAAACTTAGTTTCAACAAGTAAAATTGAAAACAAGTTTTTAAAACCCAAAGCTTTATTATATGTTATTAAAACGCAAATTTTACAATCAGTTTTTTCTGATATCACTATTTTTTTTCATTAACATTCGGCAGTATACGTGTGTAAAAAAGCAAAAAAAATTTCAGAAGAGAAAAATATAAGTAAAATTAAAAACAAATTTTTAAAACCCAATGCTTTTATGTGTAATTAAAACACAAATTTTACAATCAATTTTTTCTAATACTACTATTTTATTTACTATTTATTTATACCTTTTTTGCTTTCTTTATTTAGCTTTCTTTATTTAGCTTTCTTTATTATTTTATTCCAAAAAATTTTTTCTTTACATTTTTAAGAAATGGAGAATTCGACGACTTCTAAGACCATTCTTCCTTATACAAAATTCTTCATTAATGAAAAAAACAGTAAGCAATTTAAAATAATCTTTTTTAAAATCTTAAATCTTCAAAAAGACTAATTAGTAATAATTTACTATTCAATTTATTTGAGTGTGTAGAAAAACAAAAAGAGTTAAGGAAGCTTATTTTAGATTTGGATAAGGCATTGGCTTCGTTTACGAAGCCAATGCCTCATCCAAATAAGCTAATCCCACATACGAGTAGGAAGAAATGATATAGTTATTTTAAAAATTATTACTCTTTCTTTCATATAAAAAACTTAATTAAAATTAACTAAATTGATAGACTTATTGCAAAACTAATTATTGAATGTATTGTATTCAAGCAAAAGTATGTATGCAAAACTTGAAGAAAAACTATCATTAGAAAGTGACTCAAAAATTTATTGCAAGATTTGATGTTAACAGACAGAGACGAAAAGTTAATAAATGCATAAACAAAGCATTCTAAACAAAGTAAATAAAGCATTGACAAAAAAACAAAGAAAAAAAAACTAACAAAATAAGAAATTAAAATAAATTTAAACAGAAGAAAAAAAATTATTATTGTTTTAATAAAAACCGTTTTCATTTTCGTTTCTTTAGGTTTGTTGTTATTTTCAAAATTGGATACAAGGCTAAGAAAAAAAAAATCAAGTTTACATTTAAAAGACTGATTTTCCAGTATTTTAATTGTTTTTTTAAAGAGGAAAGCAAAAATATAAATTGCAATCTGATTGTAAAATATGTTTGTATAATTTTAATGTAACATGTAAGTTCCAATTGTAAAAAGTCATTAATACAAATGTTAAAATATTAGGTTTTACTAATTAACCCTAGCGCAATACCCATTGCTTTTTTGTTACCAATTATTATGGTCATTACCTAAAGTAATTAAGTAAAGGAATTCGGAAGTAATAAAGAAACAGTTTCATACAGGCATCAAACATAGATAATACCTTTGTATAAGAACTTACTGTAGTTATAAAATTTTGCAATTCTTTAAAATGAAATAAAAGGCAAAGATTTATAGCAAAATGAAATCACAATCAAATGCTACACAAAATGAGTACAAAAGCTATAACAAAGTGTAAATGGTATAGTTGGATGTAGAGCCATTTCATATGCGCAGCATATGAAATGGCTCTACATCCAACTATACCATATAGTAATTTTGAGGTTCTCGTGAAGGTTCAATGTGATAACAGTGTCAATCTGTTGCTAGGAAAATGCAACAAAAATGCAGGTATTATATATATATATATATATATATATATATATATATATATATATATATATATATATATATATATATATATATATATATATAGATAAATATATATATATATATATATATATATATATATATGCATATATGTGCACTATTTAAAAAGTAATGATTTGCTGAGGAATTGTTTTTATTGGCCTTTAGACTTTAATGTTCAACTTTCCAAATTTCTTTTTTTTCTCTTGTAGCCAGAGAGTTTATTCATTGTATTGTGGAAACAATAAAGGAGAAAGTAGCTGCTATTATTTCTAACAAGGCTTTTATGGCTTTACTTTCTGATGGGAGCAAGGCTAGGAAAACCGGAAGCGAAAAAGAGACTATTTTAGTTTGAATTGAAAACGCTGGTGTCTCATGTTATTTTCTTGTTGCACTCTGTCATGGCAGATTATGGTGTTGTTGATGCTGATTCTTTAAAATTGGCATTGGACAGTGTTTTTATTGAAAAGCATATATGTAAACCTAAAATTCCACTGTCAACTGCAACTTACCGTAAAAAATTGATTCCTGCGACAGCTTATGGAGCCAATGTAAATATGGGTATATATAATGGTGCTCTAACTCAATTAAAAAAATGCCTCCTTGGTTAGTAAGCATACATTGCATCAACCACAGAACATTAGAACTCGCAATAAGAGATGCAATAAATCAATTTAAAGACTTTACAATCTGCGATAGATTTTATACAAGTCTCTATTACCTTCCGGGAAATTTGGGAAAACTGAAGGAGGCTTGTAAACATGCTGCCATTGTCTTATCAATTCAATATTACACAATTAAGAAAATTCATAGAACTCGATTTGTATCGCATTGTGTAAAGGGTTATACAAACTTAATACATAACTGGCCATCTTATTTAGTTGCATTTCAAAATGCACTTACAAGAAAAGAAGGTTACTGAAACAAAACACAAGCAAAAATGAATGGGCTATTAAGGAAATTTAGATGTTTCGATGTCTTGTGCAAAATTGGTGCATGTATAGATTTACTTAATGCATTGAGTTGGCCTTCAAAGTTTATTCGCAAATTGAATTTATAATAAGTCAGTTAACTTCATTAACTTTAGAGGGTGCTAATGAAGCATATAGCAGTCTTAGGCGAAAATTCTACATAAAAGAAGACAATGTTACCATTGAAGCTGAATATGCAATAGCTGGGGACCAAAAAAAAGAAAATAAAAAATAGAAAATGTATTGACATCAAATTTGATGGGATGATTAACCCAAAACATGAAGACGTCGAAAAAGCATTGGAACTACGAAAGGAATGTATAAACATAATAATTCCATTACTTGAAAAGTGATTTGCTTCGTTTAAGGATAACCAATTGTTTATGTCAATGAAATGGATTGATCCAAACTATTGGTCAGACGATCAAGAAAATGGCTTTATAGCAATAAAGTGTCTCGTGCAATATTTTCATGAACCACTTGAGGAACCAAACTTCTGAGAAGCTGGTTTCTGGTTTTAGATGAATGGAAATCAATACAAACAATAATAAGAGCATTTTACTTAAAGTCTTCATGTTTAGATGTTTGGGAAAATTTATTCAAATACAAAAAATCAGAATTTTCAAACATGCTTCTGTTATCTGAGTTGTGCTTGTGTTTGTCTTCCTCTTACAGTACATTAGAAAGATGTTTAAGAATGCTGACTACAACCCTTAGTGATCAACGACTCAGCATGAAGCATAATACAATGGTATTATGCTTCATGCTGAGTCATTGTCACTGAGTCGTTAGTGCATGATTATTGCTTGCAATAGCCATCTATAGACGGAGGACGAACGTATGCTAAAAGAAGCAGTAAAAATGTATTTGAAAAAGCACAGAATAGTTAAATGTGAAAAAATTAGCTCAAATACACACATAACCGAGAATCATGAAAATATTACATCACCTATAGCACTTGAATATGAAATCAGTTTATCCAAAAATGAACTTTCAGTTTCGAAGAAAGAATTTGGAGCATTCAACTACAGTGATGACTTTTCCAGCAATAAAATCGTATTATTTTTAGATGAACAAGGAGAATACACCGACAATGATAGTTTTTCAAATGATGGCAACTAATAATACCAAATTTATCAAATATTAATCATTTTATTTTTTATTTTATAGCAAAAAAGTTTTTGTTACATAAAAAAAAACATATATTTTACAATATCTTTTTTAAGTAGTTGTTTGTATTGCAAAAAAGAATCTTTTGAACACTAAAATTTAAACTCGCTCATAGTTCTTGCGTAAATAACAAAATATTTTTTTTAAATACTAGTTAATAAAAGTCTTAAAAAGCTTGTGTATTCTTTTTAATGTCGTTAAATTTGTGTGACTTAAAACTGTTTTTTTTTTTTTTTTTTATTCCTTGTATCCAATTTCCAAAAGAACAGCCACCTTAAAAAAAATGAAAATAAAAAAAGTACATAAATTATTTAAATTATTAATTTTTGTTTTTTTTTTATTAAAATTTTTTCAATTTATTATTTTGTTACTTTTTTTGTTTATTGAAACTGCTTCTGCGAAGTGTAATATTATATAAATTTTTAGTAAAAACGCTTAATAAATGTATAATATAAACCCTAATATAAATCCGTAAAGTACACTATAAATGCCTTATATAATAAAACTTGCATACGGCCGTGATCAAGTTGTCTAAATTAAAAACGTTTTTGTGGATGTACAAGACAAAAAACCGCTGGCCTTGAAGTACGTTTTCCGAACCACAAGCTGTTGAAGAGTCTAAGCAGAAAATCACATTAGATTCAGTTGAAGTGATTCCTATTTCAAACATTGGATCAACCTGTTTGTCAGCTATATCAGGTAAGATGTAATTAGTGGAATCAAGAGATGAGATTGATAAAAAGTTTTTAGCAAA
>NC_088920.1:9940000-10110000 GCF_038396675.1 Hydra vulgaris
AAAATTATTGCAAGTAAAAATATAGCTGGAAACGGACTGCAACAGATTTGCAACGGATTTATCTAAATGCAATCTTTTCATTAAAACTTAAATACAATGTT
Organism: Hydra vulgaris; assembly: GCF_038396675.1. Lineage (NCBI taxonomy): Eukaryota > Metazoa > Cnidaria > Hydrozoa > Anthoathecata > Hydridae > Hydra > Hydra vulgaris. Next base: position 9,940,102 of record NC_088920.1, read on the forward strand.
TAATCGAGACAAAAAATTAAAGACAAATAAAAAAAATAGTAATAATAATTAAAAAAAAAATTAAAATTCAAAACTAATAATATTACAAAAAAGTTGTGAAATGTAATTCACAATATCACTTTCATACCATTTTTAGGCCACGAAATTTTGTTGTGATTTTGTTATTCACAGTTGCTATCCGACAGCAATATGTTAAAACATCCGTTAATATATATAAAAAATCAGTTTTAAATAAAATTTTAAAACTTGAAAAGTAGAACTCAATTTATTCAAATTTAATGAAAAAAATCAACAAACTAAATGCTTGAACTCCTAATAACATTCTAAGTTTACAGAAAATACGACTCACTGATCACCGAATATTACAAGTTTATGCTTTTGAGCATTATTGTTTTACGTTATTTGATTTTTTAAAAGTTCAACGAAAACATTTTTCAAATTGTAGTCAAAAAATATATTTAAATTATGACTTAATAAACTTTTAGTTATATCAAGTGAAATAATAATTATGTTATTTCAACCGAAATTATAATGATGTCTTCAATTATTTTATTCCTAGTTATATACTTTTATATATTCATAAATTAATAGATACCTTATTATTATTCATTAAACTTATATGTACAAATTTTTAACTCTTAGAAAACCATTGGATTTACCATTGGAAAATTACAAAGTATATGTGCTTTAAATGAAGTTTCAACACGCAATCCAATAGGATTACGAGTGTACCTCTCTAATACATGAACAACGGCTGCTTATATCATTGTTTTTTAATTTTTTTTTGTCAATGTGTTGAGTAGACCGGGGCACTTTGACCCACTTTTTTGCTTTTCAAGTTTTATTTTATTTTTTTATGGAAAAAGGTTGAGAAGACTCAAGACTATCCATAAATGACGTTATTAAAGGTTAATAATTGGTTTAACGTTATTGGTTTAATTGGTTTAACGTTTTAAATTAAAAAATTAAAAATTAAAAAACAATGATATAAGCAGCCGTTGTTCATGCTAACGTGCACTGCTATCGGTGTAAGTTGGCTCAGAGATTAAAATAGGCTCAAATTTAAATTTTATTAATTTCTTTTTTTTTAGTTATTTTAAGTTTAATTTTTTTTTTAAATAAAAAAAAAACAAACATGAAATATAAAAAAATAAATAAATAAAAATCATAAAATAATTAAAAAATAATAATTTAACTTTAAAGTGAGATAGACCTTAGTATGAAACCCTCTATTAATTGTAAAAACGTTAAATATTTATTCAATTCTTTTTATTTATCTCAAGTTTGTTTTTTATTTTCAAACCATTTCAAAACACAAAATATATTATCATAAATGAAATTAGGCAATTTAAAAAAAAATGTTGTTGAGGATCGGTTTTAACTTATGGAAACGTGCCGAATTCAATCGAGCCAATCTGCCCCGTCGTAATGTTTAAAGTATAAGCGCATTTATTCTTAAGCCAATGTTATTTAACATTATATAATGACATAATCCTTAAACTTTATAGGCTTTAAATTTATAAATTTTATAATGCGTTTTGTTAAACACCAGTGAGCATATAAACGTTATTGACATTATTAACTTTATTAACGTTATTGACGTTTTTTAACGTTATTAACGTTATTGACGTTATTAACGTTATTAACGGTGTTAACGTTATTAACGTTATTAACGTTATTAACGTTATTATTAACGTTAAATAAACTGTTCAAAATTTACTTTGATGTCTCAAAAATCGATTAAGCAGCTTAACATTCTAACTATTCTAAAAGATCTGCTTAAAAGGTTTTTTTTTTATTAGTTTTAATTGCAGTTCTCTCAATTAACTTTAATAACTATTTTTATTATAATTTGGTTATTAAACATTGTTATAAAGCTTTAAAAATATTTAGCGCTCTATATTTAGTGTATATATATATATTTTTTTTTTACGTTTTCACAGTAAACAAATTCTCAAACTTTAAGCAATTATATCTCTTAAACTATTAAGAGATTAAGGCTAAAAAGTTTACAGAATTCATTGGATCACTGAGAAGGGATTTTATCCAGAAGAGATTTATACAAATTACTGTTAAAATAACAAAAAAAAAAAAAATAAAAAAAAGTAAATAATAAAAATAAAAAATATCCTTTAATCAACATGTTCTCAACCTCTACGCAAAGTTTTAACTTCAAACTCTAGCTAGTTTAGGAAAGTATTTGATTAAAAATGTACTTATAATGGCATATTATTGCTGACTCCGCATTTTTTAGTATATGTCAATAGTTTTTACTATATTTAGTCTAAAATTTTTTTTCTATATATTTTTTAACAGCAAATTTAAATATATATTAACTTTAACTTTTCTGTGGTAGTACCACCAATATGTAAAAGTTTTACAATTTTATCGTTACGAATGAGTTTACATTACACAATTTTATCGTTAAAATTTACAGGGGAAACTGGGGTATAATGGGGTACTTATGAAAAAGTTGTAAAAAACTGGAAATACTAATTAAAATGAAAACAATTTTTTTTATATTGACAAAATACAAAAGAAAAAGTAAAAAGCATTTAATTAAAAAAAAATTTACTTAACATTTTAAAATCTTTGACAAAAAACTATTTTGCCCTATGGTAGGGGCAAAATCGGGTATATAATGTAACAATAACATATGCTGCTAAAAGCAGATATTTGGGTAGTAGGTACCATTGGATGACTGGTATTTACAGATAGATGGCTGATAAAAGCACAGAGATGACTAGTAACAGCCATGTCACATGTATCAGCAACAGGGTTTGTTTTAATGAAATATATATTTCATTAGTATAATTATTAGTTTTTGGTGCTCAATAAAGTTTCAACATTTAAGTATTAGTAACAATAAAATTATTGTTTGGTTATTGAAAATTTATTTAATATTCATCGGTCAAAATAAACTCTACAGTTCTACATATTTTAGTTCTATATATATTAGATGGAGATAAATCTCACAGTAAAAGTATTTAAATGATTAGCATTGCGATAGAGAATGATGTAATACTTCTGTGTTTGCCTCCTTATTGCACACATTGAATAGTACTTTTTGTTGCCAGAAAGTCTGCCTTAGAAAAAACAATTCTATTAACTAGATTTATTCCTGCCTTTCAAAAACCGTTTATGGCATTTGTTATTGTGGCAACTTCCAGGTAGGCTGAGCCAAAAAATGCAGCTATTTGAAATTTAGTGACCACGCGGCCAGGATTTATTCTCAACTATTTTCTGATATTGTGGTCAAAGTAAGTGCTAAGTGGCTTCATAAAAGCCAAATCCAAGGGCTGCATTTAATGTGTGCAATAAGAAGGCAAATACAGAAGAATTACACCATTCTCTATCGCAATGTTAATCAATTAAATACTTTTAGTGTGAGATTTATCACCATCTAATAAATGTAGAACTGGAGAGAATATTTTGGCCCATGAATAAATAAATTTTCAATTACCAAATAAAAACAATTCTTTTTGTATCCACCTGCTTGAGTGACATTCAGCTCAGGCACCTGGCGGTGCCCAATCCATTAATTCTGGCTTTATTACTTTGCGAGGAAAAACATCTTGGGCGGCATGTACCTACCACTTGCTGAAGAGCAAATAACGATTGAAATAATTTTACAGAGACACTTTGGAACTGTAGAAATACCTGTTTTGTTAAAATTCCAGATATTTTCAACATGTAGCTTGTTTGTACCCACCACTTCTTTTAGTGAAGAAAAAAATAAATTCACAGCCACTTGGTTAAAGCCCATAGCAGGAGCGGCTGATGTATCCTCCGATTAACAAAGTGACAAGTGTTTGAAATGTCTCTCCATGAAACCTTTATACCAGTCATAACCAGTAACGCTAAAGTCATTATCAAAACTGTGTTTCTTATTGTTTTTAACTTTTTTAAATGTATTTTGAGCTCAGAAAGTATGAGCTGGCATACTTTCTGAGCTCAAAATACATTTTCATCAGCTGAATGTGCACAACAAGTTCATTTTCTTTCTCCAGGGTGAATACTATTTTGAAAGCACCTGCTTTCAAAAGAGCTGAAATACAAAAGTATTATTTAACCACTTCAAACAAGAAATAAGAAAAAATTTATTTTACACATTTAATAATTTTGTGTTGGACTATAAGGCTATAAGCTGTCAAGGAGTAATAGCATTGTTGATTTTTTAATGTTATATTTATAATTATATAATATATAATTAATATATATATTATATTATATTGTGTCTATAATGTAAATAAATAATTAGTCATTTGAACTTTCTTTTTTCAAACGCTTTTTAAATATCAGGATTTTTTAAGAAAAAGTTTATTTTCTTTTAAGGGTAGCTTGCGGTGTACTATATACTTTGGTAGCTTTTTAATGTCTATGATCATGGCACTATCACTCCGTGCCTGTCGATTTGATGTTTGTTTATAATTTCTCATATTATTTATCTTGAAAAAAATTATTATTTAGGTAGAATCTTTTTACCAAAAAGCACAAAAGTACAATAATATACTAGATTAAAAATTTTTCAAGAATAAACTCTTACAATTATCTTAATCAATATAAAAAAAATTATATGTATAAATATATATATATATATATATACATGTATATTTATATATATATATATATATATATATATATATATATATATATATATATATATATATATATATATATATGTATATATATATATAATTTATAAATTGTATAATGTATAAATTATATATAGGGAATACCCCAGTATGCCCCATATTTTATACCCCATTATGCCTCATTGGTGGCATATTACTACAGTACCCCTTTTAAAAAAAATGCACACATTTCAAAGTTCAAAATTTTCAATAACACCCAGTTTTATAATATTTAAATGCAATATGAGCTTCAGCATATCACATAAAACAATAAAGTTCTGCATCATATTTTATGTTACGGTTAAATTACAACGAAGTTTGTTGTAAGTCATTTTTAATTACTCAAGTCAAATTTTGCTAAAATCTTAAACTAATGCAACTGATGGTGGCATTTTTTAACGTAATAATTTAAAATCAATCACTATTTAGTTGTTTCCGCACTCAGAACAGCTTTCAACTGCCGTGGTTCAAACCCTACCTCTGGACAAGTTTTACGACATCGGTTGGCAAGGATGCTCTCTCTCAGTGCTCTGTGATACGACGTAACGTACTTCTTGGGGCACCTAACAAAATTAACTATTAAAACAAAAATATTCAGAAATTTTTATTCGTTTAATTGATATTGATTTAAACTCGCCACGAAAATACTTTTTGTAAATAATTTTAATTAATTTACTAGTTTGTGTTTTAGTAAATTTTTTGAAATATTGTTACCTTAAAAGTTATATTAGATTATAAAAATAAGTAAAAATGTAAAATATGAAAAACATTATTTATAAATATGAAAAATATTATTGGCATAACCTGTTTGAAAAACTTCATACGAAAAACTAATTTTGAGCTAGATAGAAATGTTTGAACTATTTGGAACAGATAGAAATGTTCCTTGCGAAGTGGTTCGCAAGGAAACATTTCTATCTGCTCCAAACACTATTATAGAATCAAAATACTTTATTTTTAGATTTTTATGTTTTTTTTGTTTTAGAAATTAGAAAAAGGTGGTGTTACTGATGGGGTTTCAACAAAAAACAGATGGTGTATACCTTAACTTACCTTAACACATCTTTCAAATCTATTAACATTAAAAACATAATAAAATTTCTTTCCTCATTTTAAACGCAGGTAACAACTCTCTATGTTAAGCCCTAGCCCTAATATCCCAATGGCTTGAATCAGGTTCAACTAACGACATAAATGCTACTGTCACTTGTTCGGTACTTCGGGTATAATTTTAACTAAAGGAATTTTTGAAAGGTGTCAATTAGGGCTTCTCAAACGGGATCCCGGGATCCCGTTTTCCCGGGATCCCGGTAGTAAAATTGCATCCCGCAATCCCGGGATTTCGACCCAAATTTCCCGGGATTTTCGCTTAATTAAAAAACATAATATAGATGGCAATAAATTTTCGTTTAGGTTTATATATTAGCTAGATAGAATTAATTGATTTATTGGCCTTGATTTATTGATTTAATCGAACTTTCAGGATCAGAAAGCAAATTGTAAGTTGTTAAATTTTTTATAACAAACTTTTTATAATGCAGTATTTAATTCATTTTTCATTGCTATAATGTAAAATATCAAATTAGATAACCCTATCATGGCAAGTGAAAGTGGATCAAAAGCTTGGAAATATTTTACACGCGAAAAAAAAACAGTATCAGCTATTTGAAATAAATGCAAAGCAACAATAATGTGTAAAGGATTCTCTACAAGTGGACTTCTTCGTCATTTAAAAAATGTTCACAAGGAAATTGAAATTGAAGTTAATAAGAAAAGACCACATGAAGAAAACACAGCTTTTAAATTAGGAAATGTCCAACGTAAAATCACTTCGCTTGTAAAAGAGAAATCTATTGAAGAAATTGTTTCAAAGATGGCTGCTGTCGATGGATTTTCTATTAATAGCATTACAAAATCCAAATATATAAGAAAAACTTTATCTGATAAAGGTATTATATTACCTAAAAACCCTTCACATGTTATGAGTATGGTAAAAAGCCAATATCATTTAGCAAAACAAGTTGTGATTAAGGAAATGACTATGCTAATTTCAGATGGCGCAAAATTCTCTATTTCGATGGACGAATACACTTCGTTAAAAAACCGTCGCTATATGAATATAAATGTGCATTCCTTAACTAAGTTTTGGAACCTGGGCATGATTAGAATATTCGGTGCACTTCCTGCGGAAAAAATAGTTGATATGGTTGAAACTAAATTATCGGAATTTAATTTATCTACAAAGAACCATAAAATTTCTAGTGTAACTGACGGTGCATCAGTTATGAAAAAATTTGGAAGATTAAGCGGTATTGAGCACCAATTATGTTATGCACATGGTCTGCATTTATCAGTTTGTGATGTTCTCTACAAAAAGGCTAGAATTTTAGATGCATCAGATAGTGAGCATAACGAATTTGATAGTCAAAATCTGGAAGAAGACAATAATAGTGAAGATGATGAGAGTGAGAACGAGAATGAAGAGATCGACAGCGAGTATGTAACTTCACTTGATTGTCAATCAAGTCAATACGGCGATTTATTTAATTTAAGAAACGTAGAATTTAATGATGAGCTACAAGATAATGTTAGTATTGCTCAAATAATTCAGAAAGTCTGAAAAATGGTGCGAATGTTTCGTAAATCATCACTTAAAAATAAAATTCTCCGAAAATACGTTAGAATTGAGTACAATAAAGAACTTAAGTTGATACTGGATGTAAAAACAAGGTGGAACAGCCTTCTTGCAATGCTCGAACGATTTATTGCCTTAAAAACTTGTATATTGAAAGCCTTAATGGACTTAAAATTGCGAACTCTTAATATTGACAACATTTCGGAGCAAGAATATTTACTAATTAACGTTGTAATAACGGCGTTGCAACCACTAAAAATTTGCATTGAAAGACTTGGCCGAAGAAACGCCACACTACTTGAAGCAAAGGGTGTATTATTATTCATACTGGATGACTTGAGCAAGAATAAAAATAGTTTTTCTTCTAAAATGCTTCAATCTGTGCGACAGAGAGTAGTCGAACGACGGAATAAAAATTTAGTTGGTTTAGTAAAATATTTAAATAATCCGAAAAATTATCAATATCCATCGGAAATAGATTCGGTAATGACATTGCCTTCTAAATCTGCATTATATTCTACAGCTAAGAAATTATTTGCTAAACTTTTTTATTTCGGATTCGGATACTGGCGCAAGAAGTACTTCTGCTGATATCGAAGAAATAATTAATAGTAGTGATGATGAGGCTGGTGCTTTAATGTTGGAAGAGCCAATTCACTTAACTAGGTCTTCTAACCTCCAACAGAAATTGGATGATGCAATTTTGAATGTAACGCGAATCGAGAGTGCAGAATACATTTCCTATGATGTTAAAAACATCATAAAAGAAATGAATATTTTTGAAATTACCGGAAAGCGCACCAGTAATTTGGACAAATTATTTAATGCTTTGATGACCATCCCATCGACTTGGAATACAAAATATTTTATCCCGGAATCCCGGGATTTGAAAATTGCGGGAAATGAGAAGCCCTAGTGTCAATCTTAGCAATAAAAATTATCGTTAGTAAGAAAACAAATAAAAAAAGGTTGTTGTACTTTTTGTTTCCTCATTTAACTCGTTCTTAAAGAGCAGTTACAGCAAAGTTCAATTTAGGTGTCTGTCTTGGTCTAATTCACATACCTCCAAAAATATCATTACCTCTTTGTTTTAAAATATGTTCAACTTCAAAGTTACGATCTTTTGCATTATTACTGGATAATAAAGAAATTAAAATAACTACATGGTTTGCATACCAAGCTCCTAACTTGATGTCGGGAGTCTCAATTTCTTTACCCTATCAGGTAGAATTCTGAGAATTCTCAATTAAGAAAGAATGTGATAGGAAACATCGTCAAGTTTCTCTTTTACTTTTATGTCAAAAAAGATTAAAGTAAAATTGTAAACAGAGTTAGACAAGTAACTCTACATTTTAAAATTTTGCTCAGTTAAGTCATGTTTTCTTGTCCATATAAAGACTATTCTCATGCCAGTAGTGAGCTATCTGACATGATTTAGAGGACCACACTAAATTTCTTTTAGATTAGGTGGCAGTGCACAAATCTTCACTGCTTTACATAGGTTGTAGGATTTCTTGTGATCTGTTGATATTTTTTTTACTATTGTTTCTGAAATGTCAACAAAACTCTCTCAGTCTAAAAGTACAAAAATTTAATCTTAGTGGCACAGATGTAACGTTCCCTCAAGAAACATCAAAGAAAACGACCATAGAGTTTGCCACTAAGGTACAAGTAACAAAGGAAATGAAGGCTGCACCTTACTGTGAAACCATTCTTACTATAGCGCAAGCCTCAGAAACGAAAGAAGACTGTCTCTTCATACCAGAGACAGATATTATTGAAGAACAAAATGTCCATGTTTTTCCTACCATTAACCATGGTGAATCTAGCCAATTTAAGCTTCATATTGTTAACCCATTACCGAATTATTTGACCATTAGGAAAGATCAAGTGATTGGAGTAATTGTCCCGCTACCCTCCAAAGTTCCTTATGAATACAGTGTTCGACCACCCACGGCATTGACAGGTTTATTAGAAACAAAAACTAATGAAGCTACGTTAAACCCCAAAGAACGTCTTCAACTATTGACCTTACTAACCAAAAATAAAGACGTTTTTGGCCAAAGTTTACACGAAATTGGACAGACCGATGTGGTAAAACACTTCATTGACACTGGCGATGCTCAACTGTCTTGCCGAGTCACAAAGGAAATCACTAGACAAACACATTGAGGATATGATAACAAATAATATCATAGAACCAAGTGTTAGCCCTTGGTCCAGCCCAGTAGTCATGGTGCCCAAGAAGGATGGTTCCTACCGCGTATGTATAGATTACCGTAAGTTAAATAACGTCACCAAGAAAGATACTTACCCACTCCCTCGGATCGACGAAAGTCTTGACATGTTATATGGTGCAAAGTATTTTTCTTCGTTAGATCTGTTAAGTGGTTATTATCAGATGCAGCTTGACAATGACTCTAAAGAGAAAACTGCGTTTATCTCCCACAAAGGATTATATCAGTTCAAAGTCCTACCCTTTGATCTATCAAACGCGCCTTCAACATTTCAGCGAATGATGAATTATTTACTTCGGAACCATCTGTATAAAAACTGCATGCTCTACTTGGATGACATTTTAGTATACTCAAAAACATTCGAAGACCGCCTTAAACACATACAAATGATAATTAACAATTTAAGACAAGCCGGGTTGAAAATTAACATACTTAAGTGTACCTTCTCTAGCTGTGAAGTTAAATTTTTAGGACATTTTATTAACGCGGAGGGTATTATACAAGATCCAGAAAATATAAAAGCAATAAAGGAATACCCTGTGCCCAAAAATATAAAAGATGTTAGGGCATTCATTGGTCTATGTAGTTATTACACTACATAGACCAATGAATGCCCTAACATCTTTTATATTTTTACTACTACACAATGAAAGCAGATAGCAATATCTGCTTTCATTTGTGTAGTAGTAGCATTTTGACGTGATGTTTTTGTCTGAACCCAATATGAATCTTTCTGATCATCAATATGAATTTTGACCTTCTCGTTTTAACCGAATAACCGATAGGTTTTATTGTGCGTTAGATGAAGGCAAAGAGGTTAAAGCAATCGCTCTTGACATTTCTAAAGCTTTTAATAAAGTTTGGCATGCTGGTCTTCTCCATAAACTCTCTTCTTACGGTGTATTTTTTTTTTTTTTTACAATGTTAGTCGTGTTACATAATTCATAAGTCGTAATACATAAACATAAGTCGTAATACAATTACGTAAATAATACAATTCAGCGTACTAACAATATAAAGTTAAATTTCCGAAAGAATATAATAAGGATCTTATCATCGGAACCTGGAACGCATCAGGTAGCATCTTTAAGATTATTGAATCCTTTTTTACCAATCGTATATAAAAGTTGTCCTCTATGGACAGCACTCTTCTTTATATCTTGTAACTTCAGGGGTTCCTCAAGGTTCTATCCTTGACCCTATACTCTTTTTAATTTACATTAACAATCTTCCAGAAGTTCTCACATCTAAGTTGGGTTGTTCGCTGATGATACTACCATTTATTTTTGTCTTGATAAAAAGCCAACACTCACTGATTGCTTGGAGGGAGCATTTGAGCTTGAAAAAGATCTCAATTTTGCTACATCATGGGTCTCACAGTGGCTAGTGAACTTTAATTCAGATAAAACCCAATTTTTTTTAACCAATCGTTACCGCAATAATTTAGATTTTCCTTTATTTATAAACGGTAAATCATCTTCTAGGATTAACTCGTACTTCCGATCTTTCTTGGAAACCATATATCAAATTGATTGCAAAATTAGCATCTGCTAAGTTGCATCTCTTTATTATGCTTGCCACTTTCTTAATCCGGATTCTATTCTTTATCTCTATAAATCTCAAATCCGTCCTTGTATGGAATGCTGTTGCCATATCTCGGGCAGATTTTTCAATGATGCTCTTTCTCTTTTAGAAACGCATTGTAGACATAGATGGACCTGCTCTTGCAGCAAACCTCTATCCATTATCACATTGTCATAATGTTGCTTCTCTTTCTCTTTTTCTAAGAACACTATAACGGGCACTGCTCTGAAGAGCTAGCGTCTCTTGTGGCATCTACTAAAATTCATTCACGTGTTACTCGTCATTCTATTAATAAATTATCTTAAGTGCTCTCAAAATTCATATTTGTCTAAATTTTTTCCTCGAGCATCATTTTTTTGGAACTCGCTTCCTTCGTCTCTTTTTCCTGATTCATATAATTTGCAATATTTTAAGTCGTCTTTTCAATCGTTATCTTGCTCTATAAACTTCATCTTTTCTCTTTCAGTAACTTCCAACTCTAATACTGGTTGTTTGCAGCCTTGTTGGAAGCAAAGATGTTGATAAAAAATGTTTTATCAAGATTATCTGAGTTACCGAAAAGTGTTGCCCAAATACTATTTTTCATTTCACAAATGCTGTTAAGATTTTGCCTTATAGCAGTACCATAATAGTTCTGCAAAGCATTTATAGCTTTATCAGTTAATCATCCTCTACCCGCTATTTTTTCCCCCAATAAACAGTATATTTAGTTTCATTAATTGACATAAGCTTCGCAGTCGTGCTTTTGAACATGTTTAACACATTTTTTTTATCAATAGTAACATTAGGTCAACATGGTTGAGATTTTTTAACATTATTGTATGAGCATGTATCTACATACAATATCATACTCATAATATATACTCATCTGTACATCTCCTATATAAGATGTATACCTTAGTTTATACTTTTCCACAGATCATCCAAACATTTTAATAGCACCCACAGATGCCATTGGTTCTAAAGATTTTATATGGTTAATGAGACAAATGTGATTATTTTGCCAGTTATTATAACCAGGTTCATTCTTTCTTTTATTACAATATTTACACCCTTTGCATTGTTTTGATAAAACAAAATGATCAACACATTTTTAATTATTTGTCGATATCAAAATTACAACACTATTTATGGATGTGTGACCTCTATTTTTTCATGTACCATCAACAGAAACATCGCAATCAACAATACTTGTGTAACCATTGTTATTCTTTTTATTATAGAAAAGTTCATAATAAAGTTATAATTGTTCTTGTTAATTGTTCTTGTAATCTTCGTTTTTATTCTCAACATTTTGACATTTCAACAGTTTTCGTTATCAAAAACAATTTCTTTGCACTTATACAACTTGCATTTGGTGATGAAGGTTAACTATTTTTTCGGTTATCATTGCTTAAGTGTTGATTTCCTTTAAACTTGTTTACGTTCTTTAAACTTGTTAAACGTTATTTACGTTTTCTAACCATACTGCGACTCATTTTTTGTTTAAAAGATGCAAACAAATTTAAAGTAAAAATGGTTTTTGGAACCATCAAAGTTGTGTTTCTAATTTATAATGTTCAAGTTGTGGAGTTTATCCTAAGGTACAAACTTTAAGCAAAAAAAATGCTTTTAACACTTAGGTTTCCTACAAAAAGCCGAAATAAAGTTTAAAAAAACACCCAAATCCTTCGATATGGCGTTAACTAGGGAAGCCTGAAAAATGGTAAACCAAAACATAATTATTTAAAAAACTAAATTATAAAGTATTAGAAACTGTTTTCATATTAATAATCTCCATTAAATTTTGCATAAAAAAGTTGAACTTCTTTTTATTTTTGAGGGGATCAGCTACCTTAAACCTACCTTTTGAGGGGATCAGCTACCTTAAACCTAACTTTTGAGGGGATCAGCTACCTTAAACGAATAGTTTTTAACAAGTTATTTAACTATTTGTTAAGCAAATAGTTAAACAACTTGTTAAACGAATACTACTACTTGCTAAACAAATAATATAAATTGTTAATCGAAGTTTAACGAAAAGTACTATTCGTTTAAACGAATAGTGATAACAAAATGATAAAAAAAATGCGATCCTTAGGGGCTGAGATCACAAAAGCCCTAAAATTATGGTCATACCTGCCCCAATCGTGAGGCCAACAAATTGTTAAAATCTTTTTTTAAATATGCTCAAATAAAAATTATATTTATCGATAATATTTAAAGTTCATACAATAATTTTTTAGCGTTTAAAAATTATGACCATATAAAGTTTTAACCCCCCTCAACTTTAGGTGGTTTTAGATTTTAAAGGCCATTTTTTGAACGCTAAGAGATTTTGTTATGAATTTTAAAATTTGTTGAAGAATAAAGATTTAGTTAAAAATAGTAAAAAAAAAAAATATTTTATCACCTTGTTGCTCTTACGTTTGGGTTTCGCCAAAAGTTTAGGGCTTTTTTGTTCACAGGCTGCAATCATCGCATTTTTTTGCGAAGCATCCTTATTTAACATAATTATAAACATATTTTTAGAGTTTACTACATGAAGTTGGCTCAACTTTCAAAAAATGGTGCATCCGCGTTTGTTTGTATAATTATAAATAACTGAATACTAGAAGGTGATGCTAAAACATTATTAAATGAAAGATAGTAATAATAACAGTATAAGTGAAAATATTAGTAAAAATATTTTTATCAATAATAAAATTATATTACAAAAAAATAAAAGGAAACAACAAAAAGAAGAAAATTAATAAATATCTCTTAGTTAAATAATCTATACTAAATGTTGTTGTATTTTGTATTCTATGACTTTTACGTTTAGCTTTACAAATTTTACTTGCGTTCTCACGTAAATTCCTGCAGATTTAATTAATTATGTCCTTAACATTACGTTAAGGGAAGTGTTTGTTTAACAATAGTTAATAAAATAAATAAAACTAAAACCTGATTCTTAAACTTTAAACTAGATTTTAACGTTTAGATTTATGTTAAATATACTACTTCAAATTTTAACGTTTAGATTTATGTTAAATATACTACTAACGAATATTCGCTAGCGAATATTTGTTATTCAACTTTGCCTAACTTCGATAGAAGAAGTTAAACGAACATCGCCGGTGCTTATGCTAGGAACTTATCGGAAATTAGGAAAAACCCCTATCTTTATTGAAATGGCATTCTGTCATTTTAAAACTATATCGATTTTAATGATGTTATTCTTTAAAATTGATGTACTTAAAATACCAAGATAATTTTACATTGTTAGCGTGTTTTATAAATTTTTTATTTATACTTTCAAAAAATTTTTCTGAAGAAAATTTATTGAAAATATAAAAATAAAATTACGAATCGTGTCAAGTAACAAAAAAAAATCGTTGCTCAACTTATATATTAAAAACAAATACTTTGGCTTTGCTACATGCGCATTGTTAACAAACATAAAAATATCTTAGTCACAAGATCTTATTTATATAGTCCAGATATAAAGTTTTTTTTTTTTATATATATTTGTGGATAAATATGGATAGATGATAACGATTATTTACTGTGATCAGTGGAAATGATTTATAAAAGTTTAATTATAAAAATGTAATAACGATCGCTGTTAAATTCAAACTGCGATTGTTGGTGGTTTCTTGTCACCTTTATTTGTTATTCCTTAATGTATGCCTTAATGTTATTGTGTATAAGATATTAACATTATTGTATTTATAATTTATAATTATTTTATTTTATTATAAAAGCAAGTTACTATAAAAAAACTATTTAACCAAGTACGTTAACATAAGCAAATGGTTTATTTGGGCTAATATTTAAACTGCCATATTTTGGTAACCATTTTTTAATGATTTAAAATCTTAAAGCAGACTACTCTTATAGTTCTGTTAAAAAAACTTTAATAATTTCTACAATATCCCTTTGCTAAACTTTTAATTGACCATGCCTGAACGTCATTAATATTGGTAAGATTATAAGATGCATACTACTTGGGTCAACTTTTGTTATTGACTTAACACGACTTATTTGCTGCAATGTTACTTATTAAACATGAGTTTATGATCAAAATACTTGTTTTATTCAAACTAATATTTCATTTATAAAATATAATGAAAGTAAAAAATTCACTCAAAATGAGTGAATAAATTATTTATTCACTCATTTTTAGTGAATTTTTATAATATTATATTTATTAAATATAATATTATAATACTGTATACAATATTTTTATGTATAAAAGTGTTTTTTACATACTTTTATAGTATTACTATATTATATTATAATATATTAATTATAAATAAATAATATTAAAATTTTTTAGTTTAGACTTAATCAGATATTATTTTCACCTTATTCCAAATAAAATGCTGGTTATAAAAGTAACTTCATTGTTATTACTTCTTACTAATCTATCAACAGGAGATGATCATATTCCATTGTTTATAAATGGTAGACCAAAAGGTGGTTTCATGGGAACTCCAAAAGTAAAAAATCAGTTTTTATTAAACGATATTGAACCTCAGTGGTTCACTCAAAAATTGAATCATTTTGACGAGGCAGATGATTCCACGTGGAAACAGCGGTATTATGTAAATGATGAGTATTTTGATGGTGGACCAGTGTTTTTAATGATAGGAGGTGAAGGCTCTCTGAGTTCTTTATGGGTTAATGTTGGTGCAATGGTTGATTATGCCAAGCAACATGGTGCTCTTATCCTAGGATTAGAGCATCGGTTTTACGGGGAAAGTCATCCTTTGAGGTATTTTTAAAATTTTTTTTGTTTTAAACTCATCTTTTAAGGTACCATATTTTTAAAATTTTTTAAAAATATGTTACCTTAAAAAAAATTAAAATTTTAAAAAGAATTTTAAATTTTGGTAATATTTAGCATTGAAATGCAAAAGATTACAAAAATTTTAAATTCTTTTTGTAGTGTTATTTTCTATTGTTATTCTATTTTTTTTTCACTAAATTATAAAACAGCAAAACAACAACAACAACAAAAAACTGCAGTCAGCTGCAGTCAGCAAGTCTATTATTTCCCTTTTTTAAATAAAACACTCTAAGTCTTTTTTTTTTTAAAAGAGAATCTATAACTTTTAAAATAATTGTTAATAAAAAAAAAAATTTTTTTTTTTTTACAGTTATAGAGTGTTAATAAAAACCAAAAGTTCATTATAAAAAAAAATAATTTTATTAAGTATAAATAGTATTATTTTATTTTTAAAATTAAAAAGAAAAAAAAAAAAAAATGTTAATACTTCAACAAGGTTCCATAAAGATTTAATTAACACTTTACCCATAATTCCACAAATAATAACCACTTTACCCATAATTCCCTCTTTATAATTCCCATTATAAAGAAAACTAATAAAATAATACTTTGCTAAAAATTTGTTAATCAAATAATTAAAAAATTTCCTCATATAAAATATATACCACTATATAGTTTATAATTGTAGATTAAAGCACTACAAGCCTTCTCAGAAGACATGTGCGGTCGCACATCTTATAAGACCACGCATACAATTTCATTTCTTGATAACTTGGTTACAGCTTTTTAAAAAAATTTATAGCTGGTGTGTTTTAAAAAATGCGCTAAAAAAACCTAACTAATTTAAATAGAAAATTAAAAATAAACAAACCATAAACTAAAACAGAAATGAAGTTAACAAATAATAAAATAAAAAAGGATAAACCAGAGCAAATGAAAGCATAAAACTTATACTTTTTTATTTTAGAAGTGTCTCAATAGTTCAAACTTAATAATTTTTTAAATATCGCCATGTTGATTTAGCACTTAAGTTAAGTAATTGTGTCATTTGTGAGGTGAGGCTGTTACTTCGGCTTTGTATGAGGGTTCAAATCCTACTATTGGATATTTTTTTGTATGCCTAATATGCTTTGTAGGCATTACAAGTATCAAAGTTTCAAATTTTTATTAAAGCTGTGTAGTAGTTAAGCTTGGATTAAATAACTTTAAAACTTCGATTTTTTCTAAATTTTTTGTAGTGAAAGGCTTTTAAATTAAAATTAAAATTTATTTTAAATTTATGCTTTTATTTTTCTGGTTAATTTTTTTTTTCATTCTTGAGATATTTTTTTAGTTTTTATTACTCATTCCAGTTAATAGTTTGTTTATTTTAGTTTAAGTTTACATTTGTTTAGGCAGCTTATTTTTTTAATGTGTTAACTTGATACTTTCAAAGAGCTTGTTATCAAAACAAAATATTACATGTATGCTCCAATATGGCATGCAACTGCACGCGTCTTCTGAGAAGGCTTGCACTATGAGCAAAATCATAAAAAGACTAAGAAAATATCTCAAATAAGAAATTTGTTTTGTTGCCTTTTTTTAAGTCAATATCATAAAATCTTTCTCTGTTTGACTGGACCTTGTTTCATTTATTCTAACCTTCTTCAAAAATATTAGGTAAAACCTTTTTAAAACTGTGCACCACTTGACATGAAATGATCATTTTATAAATCATTTTTATGCCATATTACAATAGAATTTTTATTTACTTTTTGTTGTTAGCTGAAAAAAATTTTTTATTTATATCTTTAGTGACATGTCGACAGAAAATCTGAAATATCTCAGCAGTGAACAAGCCCTTGCAGATTTGGCTTACTTTAGAAATGAAATGGCATTAAAATATTCACTTAATGATAAAAATCGATGGATAGCATTTGGTGGCTCATATCCTGGTGCTTTAGCGGCTTGGCTCCGCTATAAATATCAGCATCTAATTTATGGTATAAAAGTTATATTTTTTAAAATATAAAATGTTTTAAAATATTTTCTGTTTAATTTATTTAATCATGATTTTATAAAATTTATAGTTTTAAAACAAGATCTTATAATTATTAAATCCAAATCTCTGTATATATTCTTGTAATCACAGTTAGTTGTCACCAAGTTGAAAATAAAATGAAAAAAATCACTGTTTATATCCGCAATAATATTCAAGTTCATAACTAATGTTTTAAATTTAGATTTAAAACAAATACCCCTTATTTGACTTTTAAAACTTTAAGTTAAGTTGAATTAATTTCACTTTTAGACAACTAAGAAAATTGTATACATTTTGTCTATTCTTTTATAAATATTATGTTTGGCAATCTTTAAATTTATCAGATATAACTGCAATTTAATAGATTTTTTGTTTACAAAGAGTGGTCATGTCATACAAGAATAAACCAAGTTGAAAATAAAATGAAAAATAAATACTTAGGTTTATCTAAGCTTTTGTGTTTTATAAGGGCGTGCAACAAATTATGATATTACTAGTTTTAATATTCTGGTAAAAATATTCAAGGGTTTTCTGGTGAAATAGTTCTCAGTTTATAGATTTTTAAAGGCTATTAAATTTTTTATTAAATATTAAAAAAACCCATTAAATATGAATTTTCTTGTAAGTAGTTTTTTTGTTACAAATGATATTTAGAAGTTTATTCTAAAAGTTTTGGACTATAGTGGGATAATGCTCAAATAATTTTTTTCTTCTTTCAATTTTAGTTTTCTTTTTGAAATTAAGTAAATAAAGTTATCTAAAGTTAGATATTGACAAGGGTACTTCCTACATAAGAGATAAGTGCATTATTAAAAGAAACTTTAATTAGATTTTTGAATTGCTGGCCATATATTTAATATTCTATTCTGGTTTTAAAAACCAGTTAAGCTGCACCATTTAAAACAAACTGCAATATTTTAATAGTATTTTTTCAATTCAATAATAAAGGCAGTTGCATTAGTCTACCTGTAAAAAAATTAACTGAACATAGTATGGTGCAGCAATCTTTACATGTCAAAAATTGTTTTATTTTGGATATTATTTGGATATATTTGGAAAACTAAAAAAAAACTGCATTTCCCCCGTAATTCAATTTTTTTTGAAGAGGATAATGTTTTTCAAACAAAAGTTATTAAACCATTAGCAAAACTTAGCAATGGGGGGAAATGCAGTTTTTTCAGTTTCCCGAAAATTTACATTAATCACCTCTTAAAAATATTTCAATTGGCAGTTTTTAAAATTTTTTTTTTTTTTTTAATAACCGTGCCTTAATAAAGCATTGCAGTTTTTATTCAATTATTGGTTTATTTTTTAAATGATTTTTTCATCTTAATTACATTATTATTAATGTTATAATAATATTTCACAGTATATCACACAAAAGATTTTAGAAAAAAAATTTCTCAGCACTGCATATCTGTGTTTGAAGAAAAGAAGATTTTCTTTTTTTTACTAATTCTACTACAACTTCATAATTATGTATATTTTTTGTACAAAAGTATAATTATGTAATATTTTTATTCGCATTTATAATACTAAATTCTGCTTTAGGGTAATTCCATGTCAAATGACCCTGGTCATGTCCCCATATATCTCAGATTTTTCTGATTTTTATACAGTTAGAGTGCTTAATAAAATAAGGATTCATTAAAGTTTTTAGCCTCTGGCTCTAAGAAGATCCTTAAGTATGACCATTTTACTTTAAACTGATGTTGGCCTGGTCCCTTTTATTCCCTCAGAATTCCAATGTTTATTTAGAGGCTTCAAGTTACATAACTTTAAAAATAATTGATCATTTTAATTAAAAATTTGTACCTGGCTACGGGTGGCGAATCTAATGAAATAATCAGAAGTGTAAAAAACTATTTTTAAGTACCTGTATTTATCAATTTAAATTAATTTAGGTAATTTTTTATATACCTTATTTTGATGCTCAAGAATCCCATGTTGTCTTGATGATATCAAACAAGTATATATTACACATCATTCTATATTTTGATCTGCTGGTATATGGATTTCCATGGATATGGATAACGGGGCACAGTTTCCATTTTTTTGCAATGGAGTATTGCCCTTGATTTTTTACTACCTTCCAGACTAGCTGGAGCTCTAAATGTTTTTGCATTTCTGTAGTGCCAATGAATGTGCATTTTAAAATTGTTTTTAGGGCCCCAAGACATTAGGAGGTGACTGGGGCAAGTCCCCCACTTTTTTGTAGTAGAATCTTGTGATAGATTTTTCCCTACCTTCCAGATAAGCAATTTAAAAATTTGTGTAGTCCTGATGAACGTGTGTTCAAATTGTTTCCAGGGCAGATGACCAGAGGGTCCATGACTTGGGGCATTAGCACCATTTCTCAAAACTGGGGCCATTTATTTTCTCAAAAAAAGAATTTTTTTTTCAGTATTTTTAATAAAGTGAAGATAACTTTGAAAATATTGTTTTCAAAATTATTTTTGGTTTGACTCTTGTTCTGTTTTATTAAATTATTTACATAATAAAATGCAAAAACAAAATGTGTCAAGATTTTGTTAAGATTTGCTAAGATGTGTCAATGGTCAAAGTATACATATGTCCAGTTGTTGTTACAGGGGCATTAATGGTACAAATTATATTAGTAATTTTGTTAATCATCTGCTCTAGATGGGCAGAAAAGTTTGTTAAAAGGACTGCGCGGGTACATTATTGTTACCATATCATATTGCTCAATATTGTCAATTAATCATACTAATCCAATGAAACATCATATTTACACAGAACAAATTTGCCAAATTTCAATGTATTAATGTTAATTTTCAATGTATAGAGCTTAATTTTCAATGTATTGATGTTAATTTGCTGATTTGGTTAAATACTTTGTATATCAGAAAAAGAAAACATGCCTGTTATATTAAAATTTTCATTTGTTCGTTTAAAGCTAGTAGTATCTATAGATTCTGGGTTATATTGATGATAGCTCCTAATTTCAGGAGTTGTTCTACTTAGTTGCAATTGTTTTTTTCAAAGTGGTGTGCAATTCGGTCAGTCTTTCTTTTTCAGTTTTGAAAAAAAGTTCCTTTAATATTTTTCACTCAGCAGTCAAACATTTTATTACAATTCAATATCTAGTCATTTGTGGGTCTTTGTAGATTTGCATTTGCAGTTAATCATTTTACAGTGCCACCAATATCATCACATGGTGACTTACCATGACTTGTAGCAAAAATATTCATCAATGTCTAAATCATCTTTCTGGAGACAGATATTGTAAAAGTTTTTGTACTTTTTATACTATGCAGCCTAACCATCTGAAAAATAAAGAATCTTTGAAATATTAAAATAATTTTCTTTTAAACAATTAACTATTAGTGTTTGAACTTTATACACAAAACCAATGTCATGCTCATTATCTTTTGACAAGAAGTAAACAATTTTTTCTTTAAGCTGGTCATTTTTGTTTAATAAATAGGGCAATGGGGTGTAGCATGCATTGACTTTAGCACTAATGGCAACTTTTGATTTCCTATTGAATCACAAATGTGCAGTTTTCTGCAAAATCACCTAAGACAATTGACAATCTTTTACCAAGTTTTCCTTTTGTTGCCTTAGATATCTTGCTTGACACTTTGTAATATAGGAATGAGCTGTTAACTTGTTTATTGCCTCTGATAACATTAATTTGCATTCTTCAATTGTTGTCTGTCAGATTAATGTTACTCTGTCTGTTTTCTTTTCAATTCAAAAAATTTTAAATTATACAATGTAAAATTCTGTTAAAATCATTATTTTAAATGAATGTTTTTAATCTGTTTACTTGCAAATGAAAAATCTTATAAATATATATACTTTCTTGAATCATTTTAATAAAGATCATTGAATACAGAATGATCAAAAACCGAATGGAACAAATATAAACTAAAAATATTTTTTGAAGAAAGTATTTTCATTATTTTCTTTATTAAAAATGCAAAAAAAAATTTTTGTTGTTGAGAAAAGTGGGGCATGACCCCTAGTGCCCTCGCCTTATGGATCCTCTGGTCATCTGCCCTTGAAACAATTTTAACACGCAATCAGGACTACGCAAATGCTGAAAGTTTTAGAACTCCAGTTTGTCTGAAAAGTAGTGAAAAATCTATTACCAGATTCAGATAAGAAAAAGTAGGCCTATGACCCAACTGCCCCTCTTCCTTCCTGGTACAACTTTAACATGCATGTTCATTGGTACTACAGAAATGCCAAAAGTTTCAGAGCTTTAGCTAGTCTAGAAGGTAGTAAAAAATCAATTGCAATACTCCGCTACAAAAAAGTTAGGAGCGTGCCTCGTTATCCATATATGGAAATCCATATACTTACAGATCAAAATCGTTATATATTTTGAAAGATCAATGAATATAGAATGATGTGTAGTAAATATTTTTTTTATATTAAAAAAATATATATTTTATATATATTTTATATAATTATTATTTATATATTTTAATTATATATTTATATATATATATATATTTTATAGTATATATTTTTTTTATATTAAAAAAATATATATTACACATTCATTCATTTGGCATCATGGCCACACAAGTTTCTTGAGCATCAAAAAGCAGGTATATAAAAAATTACCTAAATTTATTTAAATTGATAAATACAGGTACTTAACAATAATTTTTTACACTTCTGATTATTTTATTGGATTCGCCCCCCCTGAAAATAGCCAGGTACAAATTTTTAAGTGAAAAGACCAAATATTTTTAAAGTTATGTAACTTGAAGTCTCTAAATAAACATAGGAATTCTGAGGGAACAAGAAAGACCAGGCCAACATCTGTTAAAAGTAAAATGGTCATATTTCAGGATCTTCGCTATTCTCTCTACGCTAAATCTAATAAAACCTTAAATATCTCAAATAGAGGGAACGTTGACTTACACCATTCTGATTCTCACCAGCTCATATAGAAACATTATCTGCATAAATAATAGAACTTTTACAGAAACTCTAATAATAAATTTGTTTAATAATTTCTATAGTCCTATATACCTTCACTTTGTACAAAAACTTTATTATAAAAGTACTTTCATCCAGTTAAATGCTCTTTAAAAAACAAGTTTCATTTTTTAATTGTTCAAACTTTTTCTGAAGAAAACAGGGAAAAAAAAACTTTAAAAAAAAAAAAGCTGAGGTTTTTAATTCCTTTCGGTTATCCAAATAATGGAAATCATTTTTTACGGTGCTCAAATGATATAACAAGAGCCAGATGCTAAAGTTTTTCAAAAAAATTTTCAAGGAATTCTTATTTTACTAAATACTATTAACTGTATAAAGATCAGCAAAATCTGAGATATAGGGTGATATTTTTAAAAATTTCTGAGTCATTTGACATGGAAATAATTACTTTTATATCAGAGTCATTTGACATGGAAATAATTACTTTTGATTTTACCCTTTACCGAATAACGAAATTGTTATTTTCGGTAATAATTACTTTTATACCCTTATAATTATTTCATGGAAATAATTACTTTCGGTAATAATTACTTTTATACCCTTTTACAGAAAACGAAATTGCTATTTTTGGTAATAATTACTTTTATAACTACATTGACAAGTTGTAGTTTGTATTGTTAAAAAGTGATCTTAAGCGCTACAAAAAAATCAGTAACTGTTACGATGAATAAATAAACAATCGCATTTTGTAAGCAAAAAAAGTCAATCTGAAACTCAAATTTTTTATTTTTTATTTTATGAAGTTTGCACAAGTTTTAAATTTTTCTAATCAATATTTATAAAAAAATAACACAAAAATTGTTTTTATTTATGAAAAATTATACTTTTACAAGAGCCGTAAATTGCTCCCGTAAACTTTTTTAGGGGACATTAAGATAATAAGGTAATACATTGAGTTTTATCATTTTTTTAAAAACCGCAATAATGATGATTAGAAAGATTTTTTAAATAATAGAGTTTTTGTTTTTGTTTTTTCTATTGTTTTATAGTATTTTTAAAGCATGCGTGGAGTGTTGCTACATTGACTACTTATAGCCTGCTGCTATGAGGGAGTGTTGGTACATCGACTATCTTATAGCCTGCTGCTACAAGAGAGTGCTGCTACATCGACATCTTATACCCTGCTGCTACAATGAAGTGCTGCTACATAAAATTAAAAAAAACTTTCTCTGGTCTGGTTTATTAGCGTTCTCTTTAAAAAAATTATAAAAATAAAGCATAAAAAAAGAATAGAAATATAAAAGAATTGATAAAACTGTACTGAAAAAAAATATTTTAATTTTTTCAATCTTTTATAGTATAACTTATATATTGTTATTGTTCAGTTTTATTTTTATAAATAAAGTTTGGTCAAACCAGTGTAAATATGTTATGTTTGATTCTAGAAAGATGTTTTGTTACTCTAGGTGCAGTTGCTAGCAGTGCTCCAATTTATGCTCAACTCAATTTTCCACAATATCTTGAAGTTTCTACAAAATCTCTTGGTTCTTCCAGATGTCGTGCCAATGTCAATGCTGCAACAAAAATTTTAGAAAGTTATTTAACTACAGAGGAAGGTTTAAAGAAACTTTCGATGGATTTCAAGTAATTTTTTGAAGTTCAATTATTTTTATATATTAATAATTTTTTTTTCCTAAACTGGACTATAAGGTTAAATTTTTTATATCTATTCGATGTTATATTACTGAAATAGTAGGTTTATGTTTAAACAGGCAGCATCTATCTTAGACAGATAAAAAAAATTAGAAAAAAAATAAATTATTTTATATAAATGTCTAGATTATGGTCTGCATTTTCAATATAAAAGTGTGCATAATATGAGAGAGCGCTGACCTAAATCCATTCTAGCAGTTATGGTTGTGCTTTCTTAAGTTTTTAATATATGTGTTGTGATAACTCTTCTTTTTGTGCACAACTTAAATAATTTTTATATATTTCATTATATTTTTATATATTACAGTTTGTATTAATAAAATATTAATAATAGTAATATACAAATAAACACAAGTTTTTATACAAACCTTTTTTTTTTGTTATATTAAATATTATATTAATAAAAATATTTATACTTATAATAATTTGTAACAAATAAAATTAATCTTTAGCAATTAAAATTTTCAGGACATGCAAACCAATAACAAATGATCTGAGAAATATCCAAAATTTTGCTAATAATGCTGCAAACAACTTCTTTGGTGTAATTCAGTATAACAAAGATAATCGAGAGTTTGAGGTAACTGAAGCAAAACTTGTTTCTGGTTTTTGTGTCTAACAGATCTAAATCATTTCAACCCAAATTATTTTTTATATAAGTATAGAGAGTTCATACAGAAGTTATATATATATATATATATATATATATATATATATATATATATATATATATATATATATATATATATATATATATATATATATATATATGTATATATATATATATGTATATATATATATATATATATATATGTATATATATATTTATATATATATATAATTATATATTTATATATTAATATATATATTTATATTTATATATATTTATATATATATATATATATATATATATATATATATATATATATATATATATATATATATATATATATATATATGTATATATATATGTGTGTGTATATATATATATATATATATATATATATATATATACATATATATATATATATATATATATATATATATATATATACATATATATATATATATATATATATATATATATATATATATATATATATATATATATATATATATATATATATGTATATATGTATATATGTACATATAAATATTATCAAATGTAACAGTTAAAAAGTAAAACCATATATTTTTTTTATACTTTTGCATTAATTCTTGTTTAAAACTATTTAATTTCTCAACATTTATTTTTTCAAATAATTTTGATAAATAAAGTAAAAATGTCTGGGCATGTTCATGACAAGTTTTTTTAAAACACTCTTTACATACCTTTTGTTGCTTCCTTTTCTAATACTTCAACATTCATAAAATAGTTTACTGTCTTCTTTTCTGATACTTAAAAATACTCAGTATCCATAAAACAGTGCGCTGTCAATTTTTTTAATACTGCAAAATCCATAAGTTAGGGTGCTGTCTTCTTTTCTGATTCTTCATTATGTATAGAACACCGTGGTGTTTTTATTTTCTGGCCTTTATATTTTCAGGCTTTTTTTTTTGTTTGTTTTGAAGCTTTTGTACACTACTTTCATATTCTTCACACTCTTATGTTTACAAAAAAGTTCAAAATTAATTTACTGATATTTACAGATTGTTGTTGATAGTGATCTAAAGATCTAAAGAGAAATAAAAATTTATAATAAAATCCATTAAAATAAACAAATATCCAGACAGCATTTCTAACTATATTGTACTTAAAATAATTTTAACTTGGGATTGTAGCCCTTATACACATATAGATTAAAAGTGGATCAAACCAATCACCGAACAATAAAAATCAATTAACTTTATTTTTTTATTTTTAAACTATTTTTTTGAAATAAGATAAAAAATACCAAAAAGCACATTATTAATTAATTTTTTTTTTTTAATTGTATTTGAAAATATAAAAACCAAAAGAAAAAAAAATATCGCTTTTAGCAGAAATTCTGTTAAAACCTATCAATATAAAATACATTTAGTAAATTTTAACATTTTATATATCTAAATTTAGATATTTTTATATATTTTTTATATAGCATACAGACATATGCTATATACTTTTTATATAGCATACATAAATAATAAAAGATTTACAAACAAAAAAAAATCTGAACTTTTTACAAATTTTTGGCAAATGTTTTGTTGCAGAGCCAAGTATTGCAATTTGGATTCTTGTATTACATCATGACCGAATAAATTAATTTTTTTTCTTTTGGCTGAAAGTGATGTAATTGGTTCTATATTATGAGTTACTTGTGGTAGTTAGGTAGTGGTAGAGCGATAATGTGGTAGTGGTAAAGCACTTGCTTCATAAGCGAGAGGTTCCGAGTTCAATCCCCACCACGTCCCTGGTAGTAAACTGACATGAGACTTATGTCCATCAAGATATAAAATATTAGTACCAGTAATAGCTTGACAATCTTGTATATACACTTTCTTCAACCATTCAATAAATGTGTCATTCTCCATCCAACCAGAATTAGAAATTGTATATTTTGTGCCAGTCGGACCACCTAAAGCCCACCTAGTTCTAATGTTTTGTTTTGCTTTGTATTCCACTAATAAAAGTATCCATCAACATTACACCAGTTATTCACTGTATAATAAATTTTTTCACTGTTACCAGTGAGTTTCAAAACATGCTTTGTACCTTATTGATATACTACAGTTGCTTTGCCTTGATCATCACAGAAACCCATATTATCGCAATTCCTAATATGACAACCAGAAGTTATACCAGACAATTAATATTGTTTAGTGGCAACTTCAAAATAATTATCAATTATTTCTTGTGTACAAGAAGCGGCTCTGGCAGATACTAAATTATGAGTTTTTCTTGTGGAAATTTCTTTAGACCATTGGTTCATAAATGCATAAAACCAGTCTTTGCCAGGCCTGCCGTTTTTAAATAATTCTGATTAATTTGTACAAAGAAGGTAACCACATACGAAGTCCATGACATCATTTTGTGTTTAACCGTAAACCCAATCACATAGGAACTAGAATGCATGCACCATTATTGACTCTGCTGTGAGAGTATGGTTGTTAATCCTGATTATGGTCAAAAAATTTCTGGAAATTTTCCAGAAATTTTTGAATCTGAATGTTCACTGAATTATTGAAAGTGAATATTAACTATAATTTTTTATAGGAAGAACTCGGAACTAACACATGAGAAAATCCAATTATTTATTTCACATAGTTACCTAATTTATTTCACATAGTTACCTAATTTATTTCACCTAGTTACCTAATTTATTTCACATAGTTACCTAAATAATTTCACATAGTTACCTAATTTATTTCACACAGTTACCTAATTTATTTATCATAGTTACCTTATTTAAAAATTCTACTTAATATAGGAATTTAAAGTTGTATGTGAATGATCGGTTTTACCAGAAATAATTTAATAATAATTTTTCTTACTTTTTTGTCTAATTTTTAACTATAAAATGGAAAAAAAGTATGTAATTGGTATTAAAATTCAATTTTCTACAAGCTAGGGAGGGAGGGGGGGGGAAGGGGTAAAATTATTTTTAAATTAATTATGGTTCCCGAGTTATTACAATTAAAGGAAATATTTACAACACTCTTTTAAACTTTTATAAAAATGACTTTTATTTTATTTTTACACATTAGAATAGGGGATATGGTTCTCTTTGTTCTGGTGTTTTTATTTTTTAAATATTCCCATCATTTCCAGTTTTATTTAAAAAATCAAAAAAATAGTATAGTTTGACCCGCGTTTACTCTAATCTATACTAAAACTTAAAAAAAAAAAGAAATAAGTGAAATAAAATCTTACTGCTTTAATCAACTTCAGTTTACAAAGCAACTGATTTTAATGGTCTGATTTTAATCTGGAAAATTGGTTAGTCATATTGCTGGTCAGTAGTTCTATAGTGTTGCACGCAAAGAAATCATGAATGATTTGTAAAACCAACTTAAGTCAGAAGAAGTTTTTAAATTTCTTTAATTCATTTCAAACATTTGTTAAAGTTGATCATTTGTCATTGTTGCAATTTTCCTGCCTTTAGTTTAAAGATAAATTTAGCAAAAAATTATGATACAGATATGGCAATTTTTTTGAAAATATTGAAATTGTTTATCTAGCAAAATATTTGCACTATTAACTAAACTTTTTAGGCTTTTGGCCTGCTTAAGCACTGGATTTAAAAATATTTGTAATTTAAATATTTGTAGGGGTTGTTACAGTCATTTAAGGGAACGTTACATGCGTTCTTAGAATTGAAGATATAAAAGTTTTCTTAAGGCCTTGAGAAAACTTTTATTTTTTCAATTTTTATTAAATAGTTAATGTTTTATTAAAATATGTTCCAAAAATAACTATTATTTAACAAAAATTACTTGAATAATTTTTTTTTCAGGTTTTGTTGCATAAAAAATTACAATTTTCAACAAATAAAGAAAAAAGTGTGCTTTTACAAGCTTTTTTGCTGATATTTTTACACCCTAGTGTGTATGTATTATTATAGGGTTGTTTACTATCAGAGGCTTTTTATATGAGGTGGACTAGTCCTGTTATCTGGGCTGGCTCACTTAAGCAAGATCTTGCCATGTTTAATATTTACCTATAAAAGTGAAAATTGTTTACACCACAAATGGGCTTACCTGGATAACTGAGATCTCACTAAACTTTAATGGGAACCCACTCAAGTGAGACAATTTTTTCCATATAAACTCAAACAAGTGAGCTAGCTTTTGCTCATACATGTAGCTAATTGCATAAAATAAATCACAAAGTTTCTTTCACCCAATCAAAGACATTCAATCAAAGAAATTTTCTTATTTTTTAAAATAAAAATACACAGTTCAAATTTTCAAAACATTTTTTTTTTTTTTTTTTTTTTTAGCTAGCCTTGTTCATCATAATGAATACAAACACCATAATCTTTAAATGTATAAACTTGTTTCCAACTGTTTCAATTTCAGTATTACATTATAATTGTAATTCTTAACCATCAGTATTTAAAATTTTTAGGGTGCAATTGGAACCAATATTACTATTGATGTTTTATGTGGTATAATGAGTGATACTCAATTAGGAGATCCATACATTCGTTATGTAGCTGTTAACAATTTAATTATGAACACTTATCAGCAAAAGTGCTTAGATGTCTCATATGAGGATTACGTTGAAAGTATGAAGGAAACTGACTGGGGCTCATCTGCTGCAGAAGGAGGTTTAGTTTTAAATATATATAAATAAACAACAAATATCATAAATAATTTATTGATTTTCAAAGTTTTTGTTTTTTTATATTTTCTTTCATATATGGAAACAACATATTAGCATGTATAAACTGACATAAATATAAATACATTATATTACACTTAAATATACTAACTAGGGTGTCCCAAATAAAAAAAGCTCTCATTCCCATTCTATGAGACCTAAAAAAATTTATGAGTTCTATTTTGACTGGATGTGCTATATATTTCAAATTTGAGTTATGCAGTTTTAATGTTAAGCTGGCTAATGGCTAATTAATGGAAAATACAAGTTTGTTACATTTTGGACAACTAGAACAAATCAGTTATGTGTTTTATAGGTGTATAAATCATATGCAATTGTTATTGCTACTATTTAAGCTCGGTAATTTACATTTATAAATCTGAAAATACAAAAAAAAAACATAAAACTAATATTTGTTAGTAAATCAAAGATTTAATGTGGTAAAAATTTTTTTTTCAAAAAATTCAAATATTTTAATAGTTTTTTTTTATTCAAATTCAAATATTTTAATAGTTTTTTTTTAATAGCGTTATTTTGGTCATATTGTTATTTTGGTCATATTGTTATTGTCTATTGTTAGTCAAATTTTTTCTAGTTTTTTAGGACATTTTGAAGATGATCTTTATGTCTAGTAGCAATCAAAAAGAACATAAGGCTCTTGAATGAGCCTAACGTTCTTTTTGCATCATCATTACCAATAGATATGTTTTTGATCCATACATTAAAATCTAGCAATTGAGGGTGGGAGGGTGAATACAGGGCTTGTGATGAAGAAAATCGTCAAGTGTGTTATATCACGCTCGTAAAATTAGAATATGTTTTTATCGAGCGTGATTATGTGCGCTCGAAATAAAGTCGGCGATGCTCATAAAAAGCTTTTTATTTTTTTATATCTTTTTTTTTTTAAATTTTTATTTGCTACATAATTCTTTCGTCAAAAAATGTTTGAATTAGTATCACACTCACGAAACTACTTCAACGAAGTAGATTTTTATACTTCCAAACTTCTTGTATTAAACTATACTTAAACTATACTATAAACAAAAACTAATTTTAAAAATTACTCTATTATTAATATTTATTTTTATTATAAACGATGTGTGGAATATTACAAACAATAAATCAAATAAATCTTACTTGATATTTTCACAAGATTAAAAATACTCTGCAGTTTCAATTTTCTTTTAGCGGTTTACTAATTTTCTATTCTTATTTTATTTGCGCATTTTTGTATTCAATTTGCGTTTCCACGTGCACATTCCATAATTGAAATTAGTGACTATTAACGACTTCAAACTGCTCATTCATTACGTTAGTGCAAAAGAGAACGACATAGTGCTTTTTATATTTTATATTATTGCTTTGATAATAGAATATCTTTAATAAAAAATCTTTTTTAAATATTTTATGAAAATAAAAAAATAATCCCGAACTATTGGACGAGCGTTATTTTATACGCTTGTTAAAAGCTGAACGAGCATTGTTTATTGCGCCTAGAACGTTTGAAAATACCGTTTACGGGCGCGTTTTACAAGCGGAGCGCGATACAAGCCCTGGTGAATAGCAATTGAGAGTGGTTAAAAATATCTATAGTGTTAAGATTATTATTAAAATTACCAAACGTGGTTGTACACCAACATTGTTTGAGGTTGTATACCAACATTGATCCTTGTTGTTAGATTTATTGTATCTCCAGACTTGTACCTAGTTGATTTTCAATTGATAAAATTTTTCAACCTATTTTTAGTTATTTACTTATCAACAAAATAATTTTAGTTAAAAAAATTGCAACTTTGTTATTGAAAGAGTACCTGCATTTCTGACTGTTACCCATCTTTTTCCTCGCTGATTTCGGAGTCTTGATTTAACTTTTCTTCATCACTGCTGAATCAAAGCTCTTCTGCAATGGAATCGTGTAACACTAAAACATTTGGTGTTACACGATTCCATAATAAAATGTTGGTGTACAACCACATTGATATCTTCTAAAAATTTTCATCTCTCTAATTTTTTTATCTCTTAACATATGTAGCTTGTTCTTTCACCTATTTGTATCCAGTACTCTTTTACTGTATTCTCATTATATCCTTACCTCTCCAACTTCTGGTCTTCATAGAACCTTTAAAAGATAACCCAGACATGGAAAGAGTTTAACATAAAGAGTTTTACTCCTTTTAACATTAAAGAGTTTTACTCCTGTAAATATTTAAAAGAAAATAACATACCATTGGTTGAATCACTTAAAATCTGGCAAAAAATTTCCATGCTATTTTGTTACTCTAAAATGTAATGAACTTACTTTCTTCCAGCTTGACATCATCTGTACTTATTCTATCAGCAAGTAGTGGCGATGTCAAAAAGCTGATTCTGTAAATTTTTCTCTAGCTTCAACTGCTTATCAAGACTGCTGTCTGGGATAGCAGAGATGACAATATAACTAATTTCTTGTAATTTAAGTTATGTTTCAAATAATTAATTTATTTTACTAGATTTATTAAAAAATGTTATACATTAATAATCTATAAAGTAATTTTATCTATTAGTAAGTCTATAATATTTGTTATTCCCTCTCACATCACATTTTTATTGTTTATTGGTACAGCTTTTATAAGTGTTTTCTCAAGAATATTCTTGTGCTGAAAAATTACCTTAATGGAATTATTTGTGTATCAATCATTAACAATGTCTATTGAGAACTATACCAATGTTTAAAAATGTCAAGAGGGAATTTTATTTAAGAGAATTAAAACCTTTTCCAAAACTCTATTATCTATAAGACAATGGAATATATAAAAAGTTTGTTTTTTCGAAAGATAAAATGATTTTAAATTCATTAAAAGTTTTGCATCCTTGCAAT
Organism: Hydra vulgaris; assembly: GCF_038396675.1. Classification (NCBI taxonomy): domain Eukaryota; kingdom Metazoa; phylum Cnidaria; class Hydrozoa; order Anthoathecata; family Hydridae; genus Hydra; species Hydra vulgaris. The sequence continues at coordinate 9,972,757 of NC_088920.1, forward strand.
TAAGAATTAACTGTTTTTTTATAATAAATGAAACAGTAAAAATTTCTTGGTTTTTTGAACCCCTCCTCCCTATTTGTCAAACTGTCAATATTTGGTCAAACTCTGTCAATATCTGTTATTTTTTATTTTATAATTATTAATATTTTTAATATTTTAATAATTATAAAATAAAAACTGCATATTTACAATCAATTTTTTTTATGGTATTTTTTATGGTATAATTTTTAAGTTATTTTATTTAAATCTGCTCATATGGCATAAACATAGACTTTTTCTTTTAAAAAAATGATTTAAAAAAAGTCTTCGTTTCAGTCTTCAGACCACCACCCTCCTTTCCATTGTCAGTTACTGTTGAACTTTTCAGCACCTCCTTCCCCCTCTATTTACTGGCATCTTTTTTAAAAGGCCCTTTAATAACAATATAGCAATCATGCACATTTAATTTTTAAATAAATGAGCTTTTGATCTTTAGTTATTTTATTTTACATTTGAAAATCGAAAAAACAACCAAAAACTTTTTCAGAAAGTTTTTCTTTATATTCTTTTTGACTTTGTAATAATAAAAATAATGATTACAATAAATTAACCTGACACCGCATATATTTTTTCTTGATTTTTTAGATTTATCAGATTGCAGATCTCATGAACAAAAAACCATTTATGTTCTTTAAACCCCTGGTTTTATTAAGATATTTTCTTAGAGAAACTAAGCATATATTCGCATTTATTTAAATTTACACTATAAAATTAAGTCAAATTCTGTTTGTCTCTTTAAATATACAATATGCGGTGTCGGGTTAATGAAGGTTTTGTTAAGTTTTATTTGTTTTTAAACTCCAATATTTTTAATGCTTAAAAAAATCACTAGTAAATGTACCTTAGTTAATGTACGCAGTTTTTTTATTATACTTAATGATTAAAAATGTTTAATATATTATTTTACTCATGCATACCATAATTATCATTTACCTTGTGTAAAAGTTAAATTAATAAATCAAAATGAAAATGAAAATAATAGTATATATGGTTAAGCGCTTATTGCTTGTATTTAAATAGTTATTATTTATATAATATATGATATTATATATACACAATCAAATTTGAATGGCTTATTAATTACGCGGTTCCACAGTGGTCAGAAATGGTTGAGAATGCGAAATAATTCTAAAATATTCAAAAACTCAATTTTTATGACTTAATAGTTTTCAAACTTTCAAGAAAGTTGGAAAAGAAAGTATAATTTCTAATTATGTTTAATAATTTTGATAATGTAAAAATATATTGATATTTTTCAGTTTATATAATTTAATTTCTACCCTGGCTCCTTTAATGGGGCGAAATGTAATAATTCAGTGCACTAGAAAGTAATCATTCCCAAGTATACTTTCTTAAAGGTTTGAAAATTGTTAATTCATAAAGATTGAGTTTTTAAAAATTATTATTTTTAACAACTAATTTTAAATGTTAACAAAAAAAAAACAGCCTTTTATATAGGTAGGTATTTTTTTCTTTTAGGTAGACAATGGCTTTACCAGACATGTACTGAATTTGGCTATTATCAAACAACAGATTCTATAAAACAAGTATTTGGAAACATGTTTCCATTAGAGTGAGTTTTATATTTTCTGCTCTTTTTTTGATTCTGATTTTAATTGTTTGTGCAATTGTGTGTATTTCAATCAAATTTTTGATTGAAATACACACAATTGCAACCATTATCATCCTTTGTTTAATATTCATTTGTTTCACAAATTCTCTATTGGCTTCAATTAGGATGATTATGGCTGTTAAGCATTGTTTTCACCAAAATATTCTTATGACACAGAGTCATTATCTTTCTAAATCGTTCTTGATTTACATCAGCTACTGTCTTTAAGTATGGGTTTGTTAATGTTGCAGCAAAAATTTTGCTGTATTTTTCTAAAGTTTTCCTATTAATTTTTATACTTAATGTCTTAATTTTCTACTTTAATTTCTACTTTAATTTCTAAAATCTACTTTAATTTCTAATTATATTTTGACTAATCTAAACACTGTCTACTCTTTTTGTTTTTTGGTAAAATAATTGAAGTTAATTGTTGATTGTGAAAGTAAAATTGAAAGTTGCTACAAAAATAAAGGGCAACAAGTTAAGTGTTTGTCCACTGTTTTGTCTTAATTAACCACTGTTTTGTCTTAATTAATTAAATGCTTAAAAATTTATGCAATAATATACTTTATCTTTCCGAAAGAAAAAGAAAATTTTTAAATAAGACTGCTTAGCTAACACTTTCAACACCTCATTAAAAAATTATTACCATTGTTTTGTCTATCAGTTTATTCATAACTCATAAAAACTTACATCTTATTAAGTTATAAAAACCTTCTAAATAATACTTGTGTCTGCCGCAAATTTAATATTACATAGTGGTGGTGCAACAGCAGAGTGCTTGCTGTTAAGAGCACAACAGCTGATCAAGGCTTGTGTTTCAATGTCATTGAGTTATTGGAGTTGTTACTAAGAACTGTTGTAGTTGATTTAATACTGGCCAAATTTTGACCATATGTGTACCTATAATTTAAATTGGAAATAAAGGTTGTAACATGTAAACTATGTAAATACTTGATAAAATTATGCGTGATAACAATAAAACCCCTTTGTGAGTTTTTGACTGATAAAAATTTAACTAACAAAAAACAGGTAGAATTCTGTTAGTTTAAAGTGTTTCTTAAAAGAATAGTCAAAAATAAAAATAGAAATTTCTGTATATAGTTTAGGCTAAAGTATTTTTTTTAATATTTTAGTTTTTTTTTGAAACAATGTGTTGACATTTTTGGAGACAAGTTTAATGAAAGTTCAATTAGTCAAGGCATAAATTGGACGAATACTAATTATGGTGGTTACCAAATGAATGCAAAACGTGTAAGCTACAATACTAATCTTTTTTATTTTTTTATACTACTTTTTTATACTTTATACTATTTTTTATACTTTATTTTACTTATACTTTTGTTTTTTATTCTTTATACTATTTTTATAATAATAAAATAGCATTTTTATAATTTTAAGTTTAACCTAATATCTTTTAACTTAATTTAAAAAAAAAAGGATGATAACTAAGCAACAGTAATTAAGCTAAGATTTGTTTACAGATTGTTTTTCCAAATGGTTCAATTGATCCTTGGCATGCATTAAGTTTTACAAAAAATGCAAAAGATATGATTTCTGTTTTCATTAATGGTATGTTTTCTTTTCTATTATACAGTTGTTTTTTTTTAATTTGAATTTGTTTAAAAACTATTACTTTTTAGGTACTGCTCACTGTGCCAACATGTATCCGAGTTCCCCCGATGATTCTGCTGAACTAATAAAAGCAAGGCAATTTATTGGAGATTTAATCACAAAATGGCTTGTGGCTCAACAATAATTACAATAGAATAACAACAGCATTTGTTATTTTATATATATATATATATGTATATATATATATATATATATATATATATATATATATATATATATATATATATATATATATATATATATATATATTAAATATAAAATAACAAAAGCTGTAATCATATATATATACACACATTATAAGTTACATAAATTTTATAAAATATTTAATTTTTCAAAATTTTGAAAATGAAGATTTATAAATGTTTTTTTATTCTAAATTTTTCTTATTATTGATTATCCATATTTGTTTTTAAAAAATATATATCAAAAATTTAATTATTTTTAATCTTTTTTTTTTTTTTTCAATTTTTTTAATGAATTTTTACTAATTTTTTTCACTGGTTTTATATTCTAATAAATTTGTATTTACTTTTTAATTTTTATGTATAAATGATTTTATATATTAATAATTTTTAATAGATAATAAATATTAGTTATCATGTATTAGTTTTTATGTATATTGAAGTTGAAACTTTGTGAGCAATTGTTTAATATATAATTAATATATAATATAATTTCATGTTAAATGTTGTTCTTGTGTCATAGCATTTTCAAACTAGGGGAAACCGGGGCTAGTTTGCAGCAGGGGTAAGTTGAACAATTATGTTTAACTTCAGAGTCTTCTGCTAGAAAGTGGTAGGAACCAAGAACCTTCAATTTGAACTCAAATTGTAGTTGAAATTCGAGCATAAGAGTTAATTGGATTCATTTGTTATCGGCCAAAATAAAAACTTTTGGAACACAGCTTTTCTTTTTTTTTTTAACAAAAATGATTTTTTTAATATGTTTTGCAGCGTAATTGTAGCAATTATTTGCTTTTTAAGCAAATAATTGCTACAAGTTAAAAATTTTCTAAATTAATAAAATAAGTTTTATAAATTTTGCGCCTGTAAATTATTGTATTAACCAACTTACTTCACCTTGGTGTAAGTTCTTTTTTTATTTAAGGCCCTAATTGTGCCTGCTTTAATTAATTTTTAGAATGTTAACACAAGAATTTGTTATTTTTCAAAGCTAAATTTTAATAAATATAAAAAAAAATTTACTACAGAGTACATTTACAGAGCTCAAAGAGTAAACATTGAGGCAATTAGACCCGGTCACCCCTGTTAAGAAATTCTAAATTAAAGTTTTAAATTCTTATGAATTTTTTTAATTCATAAAATCTGTTAAACATTTTTTTTTAAAGACTAAAAGAAGTTAAAAAGAATGTCATATTGTCAGTTACTACATCTAGCTTGACAGCACTTACATGGAATGTCATATAGGCGATTACTACATTGGGGTCCTATAACTACATTATTCATTATTTTGTCTTTATTTATTATTTCCATTTTAACAGTGTTACTATGGTGGTACCCAAAAGATGTTGCGGGTAAAATAAATTTTGTTTTACTCTTTTTCTGGTTATTCAACGTATTACGAAATTTTCTCAATGCTGTTTGGCTAGGACCTGGATATCTTCCATTTAAATGGAAACCGGTAATTTAACTCATTTGTTTTTCTAAAGCTTTAGCTTTATTAATATTATGTTTATGTTATCTTTATAAATAAAGTTTTTAACATTCAATAAAATTGCTATTGACAGCCAACATTAATGTTTGGACTGAAACCAATAGTTTTTGGTGTTTATTTTAAACATGCCAAACAGTTTTTGATCTTTGCTTTTAACATAATTTAAAGATATATTTCTGATATAGAGAAAAATGCTTGTTTATGTTTATCAGGAATGCAAATTCCATTACATTTATGACAGCAAATGAAGTTTGGAATCTAGTTAAATCTTGCTGAGAAAGTAGTAAATAATTTAATATGTCAACAGCATGATGATATGTACAATTCAATTATTGTTTCAATTATTGATTCAATTATTACAATTCTAATTTACGATTCATGAGTTAACTGCATATAAAAATTTAAATGGTTCAATATTTGAGACTTGATAACATTAATGATACTCGGTGTAGTTAAGGCATTAAAATATTACAGTGTCTGTGTAATGTTTAGTTGACCACAACTTTTTTTTGTTAAATGATAAGGTCTGCAAATTATGAAAAGATTAAAAAAGTTATAATAATATAAGTTTTTAAATTTTGTCGTAGCAAAAAATAAAAATGTTTGTAGCAAAAAAACCCGGGTCTTATAAAACTTTTTAAAAAGTTTTTTATATTTTTAATCTTCTGAAAATCACGATTGCTTGTCCAATTTTGAATAAGATTTTAAATAAATACATTGTTTAGGTGAAATCAACATCATAGTTTAATAATATGATCTGTTATGATTTGTTTATTGGCACTTTCTTGGTTGGAATACTTAAATTTTTTGTGAAAGTTGATATAAGTATTGAATTTTGGCAACTATATTTAATCATTATGTACCAGAGCAGATCTGAACTAGGATCTGTAGAGAGTTTCCAAAACATTTTAAGTAAAATCAAGTTCATGCTGTTAAGTGATATTGATTCAAAGAGTCAAAAATGGTGTTTTTAGGTTCACTATTTCAGGTAGCAAAAATTTTTGAAATTTATATAAAAATAAGAAACCTTTAGATATTATAAAAATCTAAAGTAAATGAAGTTATAATAAAGCTCTTGTTTGGACATAATTTGCTGACAAATTATGCTAATTTTAAATAAAAGAATTTGAATAATTTAAAAATCGCCTTAACTATACGGAATATAACCAAAAAATATATATAGCAATTTAAAAAAAATTTCTTTAACAAAAGTATTTAAGTTTCATATTAAAAGAGTTTATGACCTAGAAATGTAATCTTTTATTTTTTTATTTTAATGAAAACATTTTAGATAAAGTGATCTCTAAATTCTGTAAACATAAAATTGTTGTAAATGTTTATCAGTTATAAATAATACAATGATTTTAAATGTTTTTCATTTTATCAAAAAATAGAATGTGGACAGTGACATTCAGTTCCTTCAGTTTTGTGATGTTTGTTGTGGTTACAAAGCACCACGTGTTCATCACTGTAAAACATGCTCAAGGTTTGTTGAAGATTTTTGATGATTTTTTTAATTGATTAATTAATTAATTTTTAATACTTAATTGATTAACTAATTGATTTTTATTTCTTTTGAGATAAAAATTGTGAACAAAATATTAATAATGAAAATAATAATAAAAAACAAAATTATAATAAAAATAATAGTAAAAAAAAAGCAAAACAATTGTAATAAACATGCATCTTGAAATAGTATTACTTAATTGTTGTAAATAGTAAGTTGTTTAAACAATATTAAAACTGTTTTAACATTATTTAATTTTTATGAATGTCTAATATATTTTATTTCTTAATCATTTAAAACTTTTTTAAGGTGTTCTATGAAGATGGACCATCATTGTCCTTGGATAAACAATTGTGTTGGTCATTACAACCATAAGGCTTTTACACTTTTCCTTATTTTTGTGATTTTGAGTTGCTTGCATGTTACTACTATTATTGGGTTTTGTATTTATAGCAACCTGTTATGGGTGAGATAAATATTTTCTTTAATTTATTGTTTAAGTCATATGTAACAAAATAAGTATAAAATCAATAAATATAAAATAAGTAATATGATAAAGCGTATTATTATAACTATTGCATAATTATTTTTTTTTAGTGTAAAAAACTTATTAAATAATATAAATAATAACTTTTATACGCAAGATAAAATATACTTATTAATGACCTTTTTTTAGAGACATGGCCGTATTTTCATAACATATGATAAAAATGCTTTGATTCAAATGAATCACGCAATTATGCTTATTTTGTTTTTTGGTTTTGGAATGTCACTTAGTGTTTTTTTATCTGTTGCTTTCTTGTTCTATTTTCAGGTGATTTTTATTTGATATTTATTAATTAAATTTTTATAATTGTTTATAATTGCTGTTTATTTTTAAATGTTTGAAATTTTTGCTACATTTTTATTCTACTCTTTAAAAATAAAGTTTTAAGATAATATAATAATATAATATAATAATAAGATAATATAAAGATCTTATAATGTAAAATCATATTTTAATGATAAATATAGCTTAGGCTTTTTTTTTAGTTTTATAGTTTTCTTTGTTTTTAGTTAGTATCTATTATACGCAATCAAACAGGAATCGAAGCCTGGATAGTAGAGAAAGTATTGTTTGATATTAAAGATATAAAATTTTTTAATATTTTAAATATTTTAATTTTTCTTAAATTTTAAATGTATTTAGGGAATTAAATTAAAAAATACTTGCATACTTGTATATTCAAAGGAAGTTCTTTTTTTGAAAAACTTCTAGGTAAACTGAGAGCTGAAAATTTTTTGCATGAGTTTTTTTAAACATGTAATTACTGTTTTGAACTAAAATCAGTTTCTTTCATATATATATATATATGAAATATTTATATATTTTACTTGATAATTATTTATAAAAGAAAGCAAAAATTTAAAGTTGTATTAGAGTTATTATGTTGTCAAAAACATTTTATTAAATCAAAAATTAGAAATGATGAAATATGTTTCTTAGGCTGAAAATCGGAACCGAGAAGACAAGTTCATTTATCCTTACGATCTTGGTTGGTTGAAAAACATTAAGCAAGTAAGTGTTTATGGAGAAATTTTTTCCGTAATTATTATTTCTATTATTTTTAATTTTTATTTTTTTTGGTTGTTATTAAAAATATCTTATTTCTTTTTAGATTTTTTTACTTTATTTTTTCTTTAATTTTTGTTTAAAATTTCAAATTATTATGGTAAATCAGTTTTATAAATATTTTTATGTTGGTAGTTTGGTTCTTAATACAGTTCCATTTTTAATATTTATAAGGTTTTTGTTTTATTATTTATTCATAAATAATAAAACAATAAAACATAAAAGGGTTTACTCATAAAGTTTATAAGGTTTCACTCTTATTATTTAAAGGTTGAAAGTGGTTTTTTATGTAATTTTTAAACATTGACTACAAGTTTTTGTTCAGTTTTACAAACTCACTTCCAACATAGCTGCCAATCATAATTTGAGTTATGAATTTATCAAATGTAAAAAAGAGTTTAAAAACAGGGAGACGCATTACAGAAGACTTCAAAAACTTTATGATTGTAAGTGAGTCAGAAAAAGATAACTCACTTACAATCAAAAATGCTTCAAAAAACAAGCTTTTTGAAGCATTTTTGTTTTGTAGTAATTTTGTTTTCTTTAAAAGAAAAATCAGAAAAAAATAAAATAAAAATAAAGAAAAATCAGAAAAAATAAAAATAAAATAAAGAAACAGCTAAAGTAAAGTAAAGCAACAAAAAATTAATTTTAAAAGATTAAAAAGTACAAAAAACGACACATGCGTGCCACTGATGGCAGTTCACACCCACTGATGGCACTTTACTGAAACATTCAGGTGGCAGCTTAAGTTTATACTTAACTGAATGTTTAAGTTTAGGTATCTAAACATAGCACATCAGTGCTATGTTTAATACCAAACCATGTTTAAATACTAATATTCAGTTATGTTTAAATAAAATAATGTTTAGATACTAAGATAAAATAATGTTTAGATAGTGTTATCAGTTACAGCAAAAAAAAAAAAAGTTTTTTTGTTGCTATAAATATTGTTTATATATTATAGTTTTGTTGCTATAAATATTGTAAATATTATAGTTTGGTTTATTTCAATTTTCATTGCTTATATTTATATTTTGTATTTACAAAATAAGGTATACATAATTAAATATAAATGTACATAAAATAAGTAAATGAAAATAAAAAAAAGTAAAATAAATAAAAAATAAGTAAAATAAAACTAAAATAATTAAACATAAATAAACGTATAATTAAGTTAACATAAATGTATACATACAGCCATGAACATAAGTTTAAATCCACTTTAAAAATTTGATAAAAATAACAAATAATTTACTTTATTTATACAATATTTGGGCTAAATCTGTAAATTAGTTTTAAGTAAGAATCTTGAAATCCCTCAAGTTATATTTTATTACTGGGTTTCTCATTACTCTTGATTTTGTAATAAAAATGTAAATATTGCTTTTATTCTATAATTATACCTAACACAGTGCAGATCTATTTAAACAGTTAAAAAATCTAAGTTGTGATTTTTTTGTGTGAAAATTTTGTTAAATAATATTTTTTATTGAGAAAATGTGAACTTAGTAAAAGAATACAAGGGCAAATTGTTCTTTTGTTTTCGCAAGGAGAAAGTGAGCAAAACATTTCAAAAATATTGTAATGTTCCTGTGGTGGTGCGTGGTGTGGTGCAGTGCGACTAAAAAGAGCACAAAACTTTCAAAAGTTTCAGAAATGTAGATCTCAAACAAGTAGGAAAAAAAAACTACAGCTCGAGAAGACCAAATGGAATGATGAAAGGCTTTAAAATGGTGTTGCAAAAACAACTGGATTTTTGCATAAACTGTAGAAAGAAGATTGACAAAATGTGGATTGAATGGCTGCTAGGCGAGAAAAAAGCCTTGGCATTCAGAAGAAAATAAGAAAAAATAACTTGAATGGGCAATACGTCACAAACACTGGAGATCTGTAGAATGGAGTAAAGTAATCTGTTTCGATAAATCCAACTTTGAGGTAAGTAAAAACCAACCATGTTCTTTATAAATAGTGAATAAATAGTTCCTTATAACTAAATTTATATAAAAAATAAATTAGTGCTAAAACTTTATGTTTTGGTTTTTTTTTTACAAGTATTTTCAGAACTCCTATCATATGTGAGAAGAAGACATGGTGAAGCATTTTTACCAGCTTGTAGAGTGCCTACTGTTAAATTTAGTGGAGGTAATGTATTAATATGTGTTTGTCTGGCTGCGTAAGAACCAGTAAAAATGTTTTTGTGCAATGGTCGCCTAAATTCAAAAAAATATATTGAAGTGTTAAAAGTCTGTTATGACACATAAAATATTTCTAAATAAAGATAAATTTTCAATATTATTTGAACAAGATAATGCTCCATGCCATACTGCACATTATACTAAGGAATGGTTGGCAAAAAATAAAGTCCAAATTTTAGATTGGCCAGCACAGACGCCTTATCTAAACCCCATAGAAATTTTATGGGTAATGCTTAAAAGAAGGGTAATGACCCATAGGGTCACTTCAAAAAAACATTTGATAGAAGTTGTTGCTCTTAAATAGGCAAAAGTCACACAAACAGATTGTGAAAATTTAGTTGATAGTTTTATAAAGCAAAAAATGATGATAAAGAAGTGATAAAGCCCAAATGGGGCAAAATATTTTAATTGTTCATAAAATAAATACTTTTATTGAAAAACATATTAATTTCTCTCTAAAATCAACCTTTGTTGTATATTTTCAAAAAAGTAGAAGTGGATTTAAACTTATGACCATGGCTGTATAAGTTCTACAAAAGTTATGCGATTATATCTAGGTCTGAATCTTTTTTTACAGGTTTTTACGTGGTCTTGTTATTATATAGGTGATGGCATTGATTGGCCAGTTCGTGAAGGTTCCAATACATATGCACTTACTGTAAGTTTTAGAAAATACACATTTTAAAACTTTTATCTCTTGAAAAAACTTTTAACTTTTTATAATTAACTTAAAAACAAAACACAGTTGATTATATAGCTTTTGAAGTTAGCTTTTACACTAATATTAAAAATTAATTATAAAAAAATAAGGTAATAGTAATTACAAGTTTTATCATGACCTATCATTTGATGTAACTACATTCATACAAATACAGACTAAATAGTATTAATTAATATAAATAATATTAATTAATATAATTAATATTAATTAATATTAATTAATATAATTGATATTTATTATAATATGAACAAATAAACGGAGTTAAAATTTTTTTATATAATTAGCATATAAATATTAGTTCTTTTTTAGTCAATTATTTAATCATGTATCATTAAACAAATATTCAGTTCCAGATCTCTATTTGAATTAATCTCTTTATTTTTGTTTAGATAGAGCAACTTCTTCAGAAAGAAATAAAGAAAGCAAATGCAGTAAGTTAACATACTTCTTTCTTTCACTTTTTATATATATTTTTATATGAAAAAAGAAAAAAATTTTTATAGCTTTTTTATTATTATTTTTTTTTTATTACCTTTAATATTTTATTGTAAACAACTTTTTTTTACTTGTACAATGAAATCTTTTTTAAATGGATACCATAGATGCAAAAAAAAGTTTCATTTTTATGGAGGTTTTGGCCAAATGTAATTCTGGACAAAATTTTGACCAATTAAGCTTTACTAAATTTTTTTCTAGGATTTTCTTTCTGAAAGAAAATGAAAAAGTAATAGTTCCTATTTTGTCATAAGATTCGTTTATATTTTGTCTTGATTATCTTTTAAAATCAATAATTTTTTGCTTATTAACCCAATTGATTTTTTTTATTGGAAGTATCTTTGGCTATATCACTTGCAACTCTTAATCACATCATTGTTTTTTTTCTCCAACCTGTTATTGCTGATACATTTTTATCAAAATTAACTGCAGCCGATATATCTATAGAGAATTTGTCTACAAGAACTTTAAAATCCAATCTTTTTTTTATTCAACTTTAATCACTTAGTTATTCTTTTGTAGTTTGTTACTTTTTTCTACGTATCTAAGTCTCTTTTTATACTTGTTTTTGTAATTAAGATCTTTTCAGTATCCATTAGTAGCTTATTAGCCTTGATTTGTATTCTACCATTACTTTAAATGTAAATCTATTTAGGATTTGAAAACTAGCGAACTTTAGGTGAATGTGATAGATTCTTCAATTTCTGAAAACAAAGTGAAATAACAATCTTATAGATGACAGTATGTTATTAAAGTTTTTAGCAACTGCTTTAACAAAAAAGCAACGTTTATTTGTTGTGAGAATTACTTTTTCAATCACAGTGGAGCTTTAAAACAACAACTAGATTTGCTTGTATTTTAAATGTTTTTTAATAAGTCTTTTTCAATTCATTTATCCTTACTTCTAAATACCAACAGTTCCTGTAAACATGTCTCCTGCTTTGCCAATAATAAAATATTTTTAATGGAACATGTTGTTTTTGATCTAACCAACCATCTGAGGCAGTGAAAAAGTCAAATTTATTTTTCTGAAGTTGTTCTTTTATAACCTGTGTCCTTTTTCTGAAGTTTTTCTTTTATAACCAGTGTCCTTTATAAACCTCACAACATTTCGGTAAATGTTTGAAGCACAATATTACTTGTACCATTTGAAATCTCAGATATCTAATTGTAAGGTACTTACTGTTGTTCACAAATTTTTTTTATCTAAATTACTTTTTATTTCTACAGCAGTTTAAAATTTATTAATTCAAGTGTCATTGTCTGCTTTAAGAAGATTCCTCTATACAAATAAATACAATTTCTAGGTTATTATATTTTTTTAAATATTATTTCTAGGTTGATTATGTCGCGTGTTCTGTCTATTCTGGATATCGTTTTCCTATAACCTTAGGTTTAAAGACTTGCTTTGATAGTCCTTGGAGTGCAGATTCTAGAATCCCATTAAATATAGGCGATGAGTTTCTTGCAACTCGATGGCGAAAGTATGATTTTATTTTCAAATATATATTTTTACCTATATATATGTACGTATATATATATATGTATAAAATATATATATATATATATATATATATATATATATATATATATATATATATATATATAAATATATATATATATCTGTGTCTATATATATATATATGTGTGTATATATATATGTATATATATATATATATATATATATATATTTATATTTATATATATATATATATATATATATATATATATATATATATATATATATATATATATATATGTATGTATATATATATATATATATATATATATATATATGTATGTATATATATATATATATATATATATATTTATATATATATATATATATATATATATGTATGTATGTATGTATGTATGTATGTATGTATGTATGTATGTATGTATGTATATATATCAGCAATATCTTTAAATTTTGTTAATAGAAAAAAGTAAGGTAAAGAAGATATTTCACGGATTTTTCTGGTTCCAAAATGTCAAAGCGTTTTATCAGGTTCTCTATTTAAAAAAACTTTATTGGGTTTTTCCGAGCAAGAATTGATTAGAACTTGGTTTCAATTTGGCTTTTAAATAAAAACTATTGAAAAGGCGCTTAAATAATAAAGAATCAAAGTCTTCTATTAAGAGATCATAAAATTAAGTCTCCCTGATAAGGTTACATCATCCTAAGTGCATAAAGTCTGCATGTTATATGTCGCGATGGTCGTAAAAAATTGACAAACAGCAATTGTGTTACAGCCGATTGTTTTGTAGTATCGCTTTTTTTTTTTTAGACATTGGGTATTTGGAGAAAAGTTACAAAACTCGGCTGAATCAAGTATATATATGTTTGTTTATCTTTATATATATATATATATATATATGTATATATATATATATATATATATATATATATATATATATATATATATATATATATATATATATATATATATATATATATATTTATATATTTATATATTTATATATTTATATATTTATATATTTATATATTTATATATTTATATATATATATATATATATATATATATATATATATATATATATATATATATATATATATATATATATATATATATATATATATATATATATATATATATATATATATATATATATATATATAGTTTAATTTTATTTCTTGTTTTTAAGAATTATCCTCCGATAAATATGGGCTCGAAGTTAAAGGTTGGGTTCCACGTTGCTGCTTGAAAGATATATACGTTAAAAAAAATACAAGTACGCGTGATAAAAAGTACGATTAGTTTGGGCTTCGTTTAAAGGATATAAGCAAGACTTCATTGTTTAGCAAACTCTTTACCAAACCCAATTCATGTAATTCAATTGTTAGTTAGGTTTATATAAATAACTATTTAATGCCATTTAAAATATTTATTCAAAATAAAATAAATGATGCATTTTGAGTGGAGGGTAATATAAAAATATAACTACTTCATGCTTTATTAATATTAAATTCAAAGCTGTCAAACAAAGAGGCGGTTTTCTCTTTTCGTGAACTTTCTATTCTGCGCCGACAAAAAGAGTTTTTTTAGCGTGGTAAACTATTTTAAATTTGTCTTTTATTTTTCCTGTCTTTTCCGTTTTGCGGTCAGTTGTTGAATTTTTTAAGTTAATTTATTCATTGGATTATCGAGTGGACGACGGTTGCGGCAATCCTCTCCGTGACTCACAAATAAGTAAAAAGTGCGAGGTTGTACTGAGGAGGCCGTTGAGTTGTAAGTCTGATGTAGACAAACTGTGTCAAATGCTAAAGTTACTTTTTTAACTCCTTTGCCGTTCTATTCAACAACAAAAGAACTCGAAAAATTATACAGTTTAAGAACCTTTAGTTTTGAATAGAATACATGTATGGTCTAACACTTATTGTTTCGATTTTTGTTTATCAGACTGATTGAAAAATAAATGAATGGAATTTAAGGAAAATGAACATTGCAATGCAATTGGAAATGCGAAAGGCGTAAAAGTAGAACTTGACATTTTAATTAAAAAATAGAGCATTAAAAAAACTTAAGATTTTTTACAGTTTTAGGAACAGCTAAGTTTAAATGTGGAAATATACATAAAAAAAAAAAATTCAAAAAAGTTAAAAACTAAAAATATTAAATAATCCGGACATTTCAAATGTTTTCAGCTTCGCATGCCGGACAGAGGACTAAGGATAAAAAGGAGGACATGCCCTCCTTTTGCCGGAGGTCTGGCAACCACATATATATATATAAATATATATATATATATATATATATATATACAGTATTGGACGAAACATTTGCAACCAACATCGAACAATGCTAAAAAGTGTTCCTAATTTTACATGTCTTAAAAACGAAACAAACTATACTACCACAGCAAACAGTCTGGAGTCATAGCATGCCATGACATGAGCTATCAGGTGACAGCGCACAGGCAGAATTTCGTTGACAAGTGCCATTTTGCAGCCGACAAAACAAGTGCAACTTTTTTGGTTTATTTCATTTTCTTAAGTCTGGTCCGTGTCAACGTCACGGAAGTTTTTTAATAATTAAAGGAAGTATCCAGAAGAAGCATCTGGAATCATCCAGTAGCATCCAGAAATATCCAGAAACATTCAGAAGCATCCAGGAGCTTCCAGAAGCATCAAAGAGAAGCATTTAGAATCTTCCAGAACATGTTCACACAGGTTCATTTTACTTTATAAGAGACATGTAAATCGACATGTAATTCAGTCAGTATATGGAAGTCAATCAGTCAGTATTATCAAGACAGTTTATCAAAGTAAGTTTTATCAAAGTGTTTTATCGAAGAACATCAATACAAGAAGTGAAATACAACAAGTGTTTCATTACATCAATACAGTCCACATCCAACCAAGACGTTGTGTTCCACAGAGCATTATTGTATCATCACAAGTTAAATGTAACACGGTAAGCCTTGAGAAGCGTGATTATTTGTTTTTATTACTTTTATGACTTCAAGTGCAAAAATGGCTCCCGACAGTCTTGGATTGGAACTAAGAAAGAAAATTATTGGCGATTACGTAAGTGGAATGTCACAAAAAAGTATTTGTGATAAATATCGCGTGAAAAAATGGACCGTATCAAGACTATGTTCCAAATATCGTTCTACGGGGAAGTTGGCAGCAGATAACAAAGGTGGAAGACCGCGTTCCACCACTTCTAGAGAGAATTCTATGATCGTCAGATCCGTCAAGAAGGATCCCTGGATATCATCAGTCGAGATACAAAAGCAATTAGAGCTGCCTGTATCGGACCGAACAATCAGACGACGTGCTGTTGAAGCCAGATTGTTTTCTCAACGCCCTGCAAAGAAACCGCTCTTTTCACTGAAAAACCAGAAAAAAAGACCCCTGTTTGCTACATCTCGTATTGACTGGAATGTGCAGAAATGGCGAACTGTCCTGTTCAGTGATGAACCGAAGTTCAACATCATTGGGAGCGATGGCATTTACCGTGTACGTCGACCGGCCAAAAAACGCCTCGATTTACGTTACTGCCAAAAGACCGTGAAGCATGGTGGAGGCAATGTAATGGTCTGGAGGTGTTTTTCTGCTAACGGTCTCGGTCCAATTCATCGAAACGATGGAATAATGGACCGTTTCATGTATAAAAATATCCTGAAAGATGTTATGTTACCTCATGCTGAATGGAATATGCCAATAAAATGGGTTTTTCAGCAAGACAACGATCCCAAACACACCGCAAAAGTAGTCAAGCAGTGGTTTCAAGACAACCACCTATCGGTGATGGATTGGCCGCCTCATTCTCCGGATCTCAACCCCTTCGAGAACCTGTGGGAGATCGTCAACCGCAGAATTAATCGCGAAGGTGTTCGTAATAAGGATCAACTGTTTGAACAAATCCAAAAGGCCTGGGCAGCGATTCCACAAAGTTTCATTGATCACCTGATTGAATCTATGCCTCGAATATGCAAGGCTGTGATCGACAACATAGGATTCGCCACGAAATATTGATTGCATAATACAGCTTGGTCAACATTTTGTCGAGTTGCACTTGTTTTGTCCAGAAGGAAATCAACTTTTTTTAATACTTTTGATTAATTTATTAATTTTCGTGTACAAATAATGAACTTTGTGATGAATAAAACTTGAAGAACTTTGTCTCTAAACAGTTAAATAGTTATTTCTCTAAATTGAAAATGCAGCACTTTTATATAAAGAAACTAAATTAGCATTATTTGGTTGCACTCGTTTTTTCCGATACTGTATATATATATATATATATATATATATATATATATATATATATATATATATATATATATATATATATATATATATATATATATATATATATATAATATATATATATATATATATATATATACACTGCAGGCCAAAAGTTTCCGGACACTTGGATTTTGTTTAAATTTTTAAATAAAACTCCTATAATTATTTCAAAAAAATTCAAATATCATATTTATTTTATAAAAGATACATATAGTTACTATTTAAGAAAAAAAAAAGGCAAAAAATGAAATAAAAAAAATAAATACAAACAACACTATTATTATTAAACTGTTTTTTCGTCAAAAAATAACCCACGAGTTTTTATCACTTTTTTTGCGATCCGTGGCATCCTATTTATTAATTTATTTATTATTTCGTGTGTAATTGATAACCAAGATTCTTCTAATATCTGCCACTTGTGCTCTTTGGATGTTGGGCATTTTTGTCTGACCTTTCTGTCCAATTCTTCCCACAGTAACTCTATTGGATTCAAATCTGGTGATTGGGCCGGCCAGGTCATGTTTTTGAGGACACCATTATCCTCTTGTTCCTTTATATAGCTCTTACATAATTTTGAGGTGTGTTTAGGGTCATAGTCCTGCATAAAAACAAAACCACGACCAATAGTTCTTAAGCCAGAAGGTATAGCATTGTTTTCTAGAATTGTTTTATATTGTTCTTTTTTCATAATACTCTCAATTTTAACTAAGTCACCTACACCAGCTGAAGAAAAACATTACCATACCATAATTGACCCACCACCATGCTTGATTGTCGGTACTAAACACTCTGGGATCATTTTTTCTTTTGTTATTCTTTTGATGTAAATTCTACGTCTTTGCCCAAACAGTTCAAATTTGGAGTCGTCGGTCCATAGTATTTTTCACCAGTCTTCTTCTGTCCAATTTTAATGGTCTATAGCCCATTGTAACCTTTTCTTTTAATTTCCAATCCGTAGCAACGGTTTCCTGACCACAATACGGCCAGAAAGTCCTGCTTGTCTAAGACGTCGTTTCGTAGGGGTTAATGAATAGATTTTGAGTGACTCCTATTAAAGCCTGAAGTAATTTCCGTGGCCGTAAGTTTTCGATTTCTTTTACTTATCAATATTATACTATTATCTTCTGCTTTTGATGTCTTCCGTGGTCTACCAGATCTTTTTTTGTCTTCAAAAAAGCCTGTTTTTTTCCATCGTTTGATGGTATCTTGTACAGTACTTCTGGCAACTTTTAATTTTTTGCAAATTTTACAAACTGAATAACTTTCTTTATGTAATGAAATTATTTCAGAACGTTTTGCAACCGTTAAAGATGGTTTTTTACCCATATTTTTAATTAAATAGTCGAAAATAAAATTTTAAATTTTTTTCAAAATTTTTTAATGCAACCGTCATTAATACCAAATGGAAACTAAACAAAATTAAATATTCTTAATCATTTTTGTCGGTTATCATTATATTATAAATATTTACTTCATGTTTGAACAAATAAATAACTTTAACAAGACCAAACTCTTAAGAGTGTGTAACGCTATATATCAAGTTAAAATAAACAATTAAAAAAACAAACTTATTTATGTAAGTTTGAGGTCAGTAATACCCAATTACTGACCTCAAACTTACATAAACTCCTAAAATTAGCAAGTTTAAGTATTATAAATTAATATTATTGATTAATTTAATGATACAGGATAGATTTTAGCTTTTTATATAAAAATATCAAGTGTCCGGAAACTTTTGGCCTGCAGTGTATATATATATATATATATATATATATATATATATATATATATATATATATATATATATATATATATATATATATATATATATATATATATACATACAAGAAACAATTGTCTTTTAAATTTTTATTTGAAATCTCTGTAAATTTGAAAAATATATTACAACAATATTTATGTGAAGATCTACAATTTATTGTATGAAATGTCTAATAAATTTATATTGCATACAAGTTTATATTGAAAAATAAAGAAATGTAGTTCTATTATTAGTATGAAGAAGATTGAATTTATTTTATTATTATTATAATTCAATTTTAAGTTATATAAAGACTTGTGGTCATGAGCTCATGATTTAAAACTTTTAAAGGGAAAATATTTTGCCTGATTCATTACTGTTTGTAGTTCATTTTGTTTGTTAAATTTATTATTCTAAATAAAAAGATATTACCATGTTGAGCATCTGTGGCGCAGCGGTAGCGTACTTGCCTTAAAAACAAAAGATCTGTATTTTAAATCCACCTCTGGGCAAGTTTTGCAAAAAGATATTTCGCTATATAGTTTTTTTCTTTTGTACGGTGGTCGTCTAGTAAAAAATTACGAGCATCTTCGCTTCCAACAACCGGAAGGGAAAATACGAAGATTGTAGAGCAAGATAACGATCGACAGACGACTTAAAATATTGCAAATTATATGAATCAGGAAAGCAAGACAAAAACTTGATGAATAAGAGTTTTTGGAGCACTTAGGAACAGTCACAGAAAAAGGATGAGACTTAATTGAATGACGAGTAACACGAGAATGAATTTTAGTAGATAGCACAAGAGACGCTAGCTCTTAAGAGAAGTGCCCATTATAGTATTTGTTGAAAAGAGAAAGAGAAGCAACATTACGACAATGTAATAATGGTTGGAGGTTGGCTGCAAGAGCAGGTCCAACGATGTTTACATTCAGTTACATCATTAAAAGATCCGCCCCAGGTATGGCAACAGTATACAATACTGTTTCTATATCTTTCCAAAACTCCGGATTCTATTCTCTATCTCTATAAATCTCAAATTTGGCATACAAGGCCGAATTTAGATTTATAGAGATAGAGAATAGAATCCGGAGTTAGAAAGTGTCGAGTTCGATAAAGAGATGCAACCTTAGCAGATGCTAATTTTGCATGGGATTTGATTTGCAGTCTCCAAGAAATATCAGAAGTAAGAGTTAATCCTAGAAGATAAAAGGTAGATGACTCATCGATTACATTACCATTCACAAATATAGAAAGATCTAAATTATTGCGATAACAATTGGCTGAAAAATATTGAATTTTATCTAAATTAAATATTACCATCCACTGTGAGCCCAATGCTGTAGCAGAAGTTAGATACTTTTCATGCTCAAATGCCCCCTCCAAGCAATAAGAGAGTGTTGGCTTCGTATCACGACAAGAATAAATGGTAGTACATTAGCAAACAATGCCACCTTAGACGTAAGAACATCTGGAAGATTGTTAATGTAAATTAAAAAAAGTATAAGGCCAAGGATTGAACTTTGAGGAACCCCTGAAGTGAAAAAATAAAAAGAAGAGTCCATCGAGAGCAACTACGATTACCGATACTACGATTATCGATACTACGAACATCGATACTACGATTGGAAAGGAATGATTTAATAATCGTAAAGATATTACCAGATACACCGTAAGAAGAAAGTTTATGGAGTAGACCAGCATGCGAAACTTTATTAAAAGCTTTAGAAATGTCAAGAGCGTTAGTTTTAACCTCTCCATCTCTATCTAATGCACAATAAAACCTATTAGTATTACTGTTAGCAAATCAGCTGTAGAACGAGAAAATCGAAATCCCTATTGATTATCAGAAAGTAAGTTATTCAATTCAAGATGAGAGATTAAGTATTTTGTTAATTAAAGATTCAAAAACCTTGTTTATGATAGGAAAAAGACTAGTGGGGCGGTAGTTAGACGAGTCAGATTGGTCTCCAGAAATTTTAAAAATAGGGATAACAGATGCCGCTTTACAGCAGGCTGGAAAACAAGACTCTGATAAGCACTTGTTGAATAGTTGTGAAAGTATAGAACACAGCGCCGGAGAACACTTCTGCAAGACTATAAGAGGTATACTGTCCGGGCCAGAAGCTGTAGAAGAGTCTAAGCAGGAAATCACTTTAAATACAAATACTGGAGTAATACGAATGTCGAGCTATGTTTCAACCTGTTTGACAGCTATATTAGGTAAAACGCAGTGGAATCAAGAGATGATATTGATGAAAAGTTCTTAGCAAACAATTCAGCTTTGTCTTAAAGTGAGGTGATAAAGTTTGAACCATACAAGAGAGGTGGAATTACAGATTTGCCCTTATTGTTGATACTATTAAGGATTCTGCAGAAGTCACAAAAGCTTAATTTTTGTGATGAAATAAGAGATTTCATGACCTAAGAATAGCAGACTTTGGCGTTAGACGAAACCTTTTTGCAATGGTTTCTAGCAATAATATACAGACGTCTGTTTTCTGGAGAATTGTTTTACTGATAGATATGGAAATAACGATTTCAATTGGCAATTGCAGCAGCGCAATGTGAAGAAAACCATGGAGAAGAGTTAGGCTTGATCTGGAATCGTCGATAGGGAATAAAAGCTTCCATGCCAGTCTGAATCCACGAAGTTATGCAAGAAGCACATTTTTCAACAGGAAGACGAAAGATTTCTACCCAAGGGCCACCACGAAGAAAATCACGGAAAGAGCCCCGTCAGCTTTAAGGTAGTTGTAAGAGGTACAATGATAGGGGGATTCAGATGACAAAGAAGAATGAGATAATAGTTTTAGAGAGACCAAACTGTGATCAGAAGCACCAAAGGGTGAATGTGGAGAAACTGAGCACTGACTAGGATCAGAAACAAGACATAAGTCGAGTAGAGAAGGTAAATGATTCGGGTTTTTTAAGGAAAGTTGACTATTTGAGTTATGGATTAAGAAAGGCAAAAGTTTTGGGTTTTAATGCCTGCAGAGTCACTGACACTAGAACAAAGCTATTCAGTATGATGAGCATTAAAGTCACCGACAACTTCAACAATTGCTGATGGATAAAGAGAGAGGGTTTGGTCAATATGATCAGAAATAATATCAAAAAGAGTGCTGTCCTGAGATGAAGGAGAGCAATATAGAACAAAGAGAAAAGCGATAGAGTAAAGTGGTGCTAAACGAAAGCACGTAAAAGAATAGTCTGTGGATTCAAATTTAGTTTTACGACAAATTGGTGAATTCTTACGAATATAAATGCCCAGTCCAAGCATGTGACTATTTACATATTAAAGAAAGATAGCTATCAACACTAAGATCACAAGATGAGATAACTTAAATTAGTCTTACAATGAGTAAGTAGGTCCTGTGAACTTTGCAAGAGATAAGACTCAACAGAACGAAAGTTACTTTGAAGACCACGAATATAAGGTAATGATAGTTTTAGAGATCTTGGTGGTGACGATGGTTTTTTTTGTTTCACAGTTTTTAGTAATTTATTCATTTTTAAATTTGTAAAAGAACTTGACTCAAAGCAAAGATAGTACTTTGTACACAGTTTAATAGTTCAGGCAATTGCCTCATTACTGTTAATAAACCCTAAGCTGTAACAAAGGGCTCCAAATGTGGCCTTAACAATGCACACCAAAAGTACAAACAGGGACACCATCCATGCGCAACATGGAACTGTTAATACTTTCATTTTTTTCAGCTGTTGATGGAATCAGCCTCTCTGAGAGCTACCACATAGTTCGGTAAACTTGACTACCAGCCGGCCTCAGAACCATAAAAATGAGTTTTAGAGCTGTACCTTCATTAGGAGATAATAGCATGAATTGCCAAGTCATAAAAACAGACACATACAAACTAGAGATGGGAAACGAACCGAACCCGAACCGAACGAACCGAACTAGAACCTTATCTACGACAGAACCGAACCGAACCCGAACTTTAGTTGTTACTAAACCGAACCGAACCCGAACTTTAAAACTGTTGTGAACGAACCGAATCAAACCAACTGTTCTTGCCCTAACCAAGCTAAATAGAGGCTTGAAAAAGTGAAAATTTTGCAATTCGCACATCACTACAATACATAACATGCTACATTACCTAATGTGTAACATACATAACATAATTCATTACCTAATGTATAACATACCACGAGTTTAGAATTATTTTGTTCTATCTCTCATATTAAGTGTTGGAAGAAAATGAGTTAGTAATTTTAGTAGTTAATAATTACTTTTAAAATATATTTTAATTTTTAAATTTCTTCTAAATAATTTGTTTAAATCAAAATTATTTAAAGCATAAGTTATTATTTCTTTAAAAACTAGCTAAAATTTTAAGTAATTTTTACTTTTAGAAAAAAATGAAAAATTTTCTCCCAACGTTTAAAATGGGAAATAGAACAAAATAATTCTAACCTCGCGATAAGTCTACAATTCATAACATTACCAACCAAAATGGAAATGTTGTTTCTAAACATTTGCAATATTGAGGTGTTGTTAATGTTCTGAGTTTTTATTCATATCTTAGTAATTAATGATTGCAATAATTACATAATATTGTAGTAATAATGAGTAACAGTAAATTAACTCGTAAATGGACTAAAAAAGTGTTGGAGAAATTGATAACAGAAGGAGCGGCTCGCTTAGTACCTGCATCATGGACAAAGAGTGAATGCTGGACACGCTTCCGTTGCGTTGAAGTTGGGGATGAGGTTTGTAGCTATACTTACTGCATATAAAATTATTTAGTTTTATAAATATTTCAATAAATCAATAATCACCTGCATCTCTCAGGCATTGCATATTGCACACAATGCCAAACTGAGCAGCATTCAGGTTTGATAATTAATTGAATATCAAATGCTAAATAGAGTCAATTGACCTTAGTTGTAATACACTTTATTTGATTTTTGTATAACTGTGTGTAATCATGTTATGATCAACAGGTTGTCAAGGAGTTTGCCGTTTGTAAGCAGTGTGGATTATGGTTGTCAGTGCCAATTGGTCATACTACAACTTTACAAAGACATAATACATCACACATCAATAAGATCAGTTCAGAACCTGGACAATTAAAAATCACAAGCTTTTTACCTAAAAAGACAGAGGTTAATAAATATTGTTTGCGGATCTTGCATTTTCCTATTTACTGTTTTAACTTTTCACTTGCTACCATTGATAGCAAAATATACTTGTTACAAGTTGTTAGCAATATTTTAGAAATTCAATGTTTTTTGTAGTACAAAAAAAAAAGGCCATTATGTATTGCTATGTGTTTAATGTCTATTGTTTATTGCTTTATACTTTACAGGTTCCTAAACACATTTGTGAATATGCTCAACGTGCAGCCCTTTACATGATTGCAAAAGACATTCAGCTATTCTCGTGTGTTCAGGATGATGGGTTCCGTCACTTTGCTCAAACAATGATTGATATTGGATCAAAGTATGGATCAGTGAAACTTGAGGATATTATGTGTGATCGAACAACGCTGTCTAAGACACTACTACCAAAGTTCTACAACGAATGTGTTCGAAAGCTGAAAGACGAACTTGCTGGGGTTACTCATATCGCAATAACAACTGATCACTGGACCGATGACATTCTAAAATACTCTTATCAAACTTTTACAGCACATTACATTAACAGCAGTTATTGCCTTATAAGTAAGTGTGTTGGATTGTTTGAGTTTAGTGAGTCTAAGACTGACATTGCCGTAAAAGCAAAGACAACTGAAATGCTTAAAAAACTTTTCCCTCAGACTATAAAAAGTGACAATTTGGTATTTGTGACTGATAATGGGAGTAATATGAAGTCGGCTTATTGCAACGATGTTAGACTTAGTTGTGCAGGTCATAATCTTAATTTAGCTGTTGAAAAAACTTTGAAATCCCCTGGTGCTAATTTAGTTCATGAAATGATCAAGACTTCAAAGGAAATGGTGGGCTACTTTAAACATAGTGGGAAAAACCAGGAACTAAATCACACTCTCAAACAGGATGTTGCGACTCGTTGGAACAGTCAATTTTTTCTTTTGCAATCACTGTCATGCCAGTTAGATCATGTCAAGTCAATTCTTGCTGATTCAAAGCAGTTTGACAAACTTGAGCAACTGAACAACGTTAATGAAAAATTGTTGCATGACGTCGTAGAATTTTTGCATCTCTTCCACAAGGCTACTGTACAAATGTCACATGACAATGTGCCGACGTCCCCTGATGTATGGCCAATGCTTTTTCATCTTTAATCAGTCTGTAAGATCAATGGTTCAGACAGCGACAGTATGCGTGATTTGAAGGCAGTTTTTCTGTCCAGTTTGAATGAAAAGTATGTTATTCATCCTTTGCACAAGCTATTAACACTTATTGTTCCTTCTTACAAATACTTGTCTTTTGTCAACACAGACGATCGCAATTTTGTTTATTCAGAAATGCGTAGTATGGTGGACAAAATTATTTCTTCTTCACCAAATCAGGTGATACGAATGGACTCAGGCAATACAGATATAGACAGCTTTAGTGAATGCAGTCATTCAGATCAGCTGCCTCCTGCAAAAAAGAATAAAGCTGATCTTGAATCGTATGATTTGCTGGCAGACTTAAAAACAGTTGCCACTCCATTGTCTAACGCCGACAGTAATGACACAAGACATGAACTTGACAAATACTTAGCACTGCCCGTGACAGCGTGTGATGCATTGCAATTCTGGAAAGACAATGACCGTGAACATAAGCTTCCGAAGATGGCATTGATTGGTAGAAAGTTGTTGGCTATTCCTGCTACAAGTACTGCCAGTGAAAGAGTGTTTTCAGTGTGTGGGGTGACGATGAGTGAGCGCAGGGCTCGCCTTAACCCAGAAACATTGGAAATGCTGATATTTCTCAAATACAACATGCAGCCCTGATTACTAGACTGACAGTAGGCTACTTAAGCTACCGTTATCTGTGTTCAGAAAGTTACTGCTTTAATGTTTTGTGCACTTTAACTGCAGCTATTAGCAACTGCATTGTTTTTTGAACTTTTGAAGTTGCAGTATAAAAGCATTGCAAATTATTTCAAGTTATTTGCAATGCTTTAACTACTTAATATTACTTTAATTTATTTGTGTTTTATCATTGTGGATGTAAAGCTTTGTAACTAATAAAAAAACAGTTGTGTTGATACCGAACCAAACCGAACCCGAACTGTGCTTAAGACCGAACTGAACCGAACTCGAACATTAGATATAACCGAACCGAACCGGACCCGAACTTTAAAAAAAGGGTTCGATTCCCATCTCTAATACAAACCCGTGCATTGAGTCAAGAAGATCCAGCGTTCAACATCCTAAACTGAAAACAATGTATTATAAATAGATCTGCACCAGCCTAATAGAAGAAGGGGAGCGAGGCTGGTCAACAGATAAAATCTGTTTACCCCTTAAGTCTTTGCCTTGGGGGCCTTCTACAAGACAGTCGCCGGATGCGTTTAACATCTTCCTTAAATAAGTTTTTTTATCAAGACTTCATCTCTAGCCTTTACTCAAACAAGAGCCCCAAGGCAGGGGGTGTTTAAATTGGAGTTGGCATCTCCTAGCCTTTGCCTAAAAAGTTGTATCCTACATGGCAGCAGAACACGAAGCAGATTGTACTGGGTTACATGTTACCAGTAGCAGGATAACCTGACCCGACATGTTAAATATTAGGTTAATTTTAAATACTATAAATGAATAGCTAAGTATTTTCGCATAAAAGTTGACAAATTTTAAAATATGTTTTTTTAACCATTTTAAAAATTATTTATCTTTGTCCAATGGAAGTCCGAGGACCTACTATTGTGGACTTCGACGTTTTTGGACGTCGCAAGACGTACCATTTTGGATTTGGACGAATGGATCTTAATGGTACGTCCTATGGACGTCCAAGGACGTTCTGCGCCGATTGGGAGCCAAAAAGTTCATTCTTTACTACTTTTCTGTAATTTTGCATGAAACCCAGGGTTGCCAGGTTTTTTTCGGGCTCAAGCCAAAAACGAAACAAAAATAAACCAGACCAAAAAAAAATAAAATTATCATAATTTTTTGTTTTAAAGCCTTGTTTTCGAAAAAATGCTTTTTTATCTAAAAATTCATCCTTGAATACTAAAATTTAATTTCTAAGAGACGGAGAGAAGAGGAGAAGAACGATATAGATTTCCTTTCCAACCTTTGCGATAATTGACTTAATTATTTTTATGTCCTGGTAAAAAATCTTTTGCCTCATTAAATATGATTTGATCCAAATGACTGGATGCAAGACTTGGCTTGATATTTACTTAGTCTGATTTTTATGCAGATGACCTGTGAGAAGACTCAACAAAATAGTTAGAAACGGAACACATAGACAGCCAAGGTAGTAGACATCTATGTTGCAGAGGTCTAGTTCTCAGGAAACTTCTAAATGGCCTCACGAAGCAGTTTAAAATTCAGCGGTGTTTTTAGAAACTCATTCTTCTTAAAAGTTTTTAGACTCACTCTAATGATGCGATAACAATTAATTTATGATTAATGACGATTTCTGTATAGATTTTTATTTTCTTCACTTTTTGCATCCATAAGATATTACAGTAGATTTAAAAAGGCCTTTTCAACTTGGAAAACAACATTCATTACAGGCAAATTTTTCTCAAAAAATGTCATTTTGAATGTAAGAATTTTCTAATATTTTGTCAATTAAGGGATAAAAGCAACATTTTAATAACATTACAAGTAAGAGTTTTTTATGTTTTAAGATTTTAATGTGCGCATTTCTTTTATTTATTTTAACTTGATTGTTCTTCTATAAAATGAAAAAATGGAAATCTTTCTTTCCCTCAAATTAACTTTTATCATGAAATAAAAACTTGATTAAATTGATTTATTATTAAATAAACCGGAATTATACCAGATTTTAAAAAACATACCAGATAAAACAAAAAAAGACCAAAGACTCTTATATAAACCAGATTTTCTAAAATAAACCAAAACAAAAAATCTATGCCAAACGATAAAGAAACAAACCAGATTTGAGAAATCTGGTTTTAAAAAACACCAGATGGCAACCCTGATGAAACCAACGTCAAACTAATTTAGTTTCCTGGATCTGTTGGCCTCCTTTTTTAAATATCGGTTTACGTCTAACCATTTACTGTTCTTTAGTTCACCGTTGTAAGATTTTAGAAATTTATTGAGGTAAAAATTTTAAACTTGCTATTTATATATGATAAGAGTTTTTTCGGATTTTTATTGTTGTTTGCTAAATTGAACTCGAAATTTTTTGATGCTTTTTTTGATGCTTTTTTATATCTCTACATTCTTTGAGGTATTCTTTTATGAGTTGGATTTTTTTCTATTTTGAGGCTACATTTTGTTTCCACAGCAATGTCTTAGGTTAAAATTATTTTTTATTTTATTGGTTACCCATAGCGTTCCATTAGTTTTCAAATTGAATCTTTTTTTCTGAATAAATTTTTTACATATATTATAGTATACATACCCTGTAAAAGTCATATGTAACATGACAAAAAAGTCTGTTGATGCCCTTTTGAGGAGACAAAGTATATACCTTTGGGTACCTAAAACATACAAAATTTAAATCTTATACTGACATCCTAGCCAAAAATTTCACTTTGAATTTGATTACTGTTTTTTACTTATTTGACAAATGTATATTGCTGCTATTTTAAATATTTGACAAATGTATATGAGCCTTCATCATCAAATACATAAGTTTTTAGTATACAATGAATAAAATAAAAGTTGTAGCTAATAAAAAATTAAATAGCTTGCTTTTTTAGTTGCCTTTTTTTAAATATTTTTTTTGTTTAAATATTTATAAATAGTTGCCTTTTATAAATATTTGTGAAATATTTATAAGTGTTGAGTTAAATTACAAAATATAAATAAACCTAAAATATGAGCATTTAAAAAATGACAACAAAATACCAGCAAATGTGCCCAATAACCCATAATGTGACTTATGGATCTAAAAGATTGAAAATCCTGCAAAAGCCAAGACACATGATGAATTTCACAAATGTGTGTGCTTCTGTGCATGAAGAAAGTGACTAAAACAATTTTTGCAAATTTGCAAAAACTTGTTCAGTCTGATTCTCTTGGGGCCCATAAAATTGCTTCTTCAGTAATCAAAAACACACCGTCCTCTCCTTGTGGAACAATTTGACTCAGTCAAGATTAAGAAGGAAAACATCTATCAGAAATGAGACAGCTAGCCACTACACAAAATCAAGTTGGAGCAGACAAAGTTGTTGAGCCTTACTTTTGCCAAAAGTGTGCGGACAATTGATACAGAAGCTGCCTCAAGATAAGCTGTGCATTGCATTAATGTAGAGGATCATTGTTTGAAGATTGTTTCGGAGAGGACATTTTATGCCACACTCACACTGGCCCTCAACAAATTCAAGATCGATAAAAATGGCAACTAA
This sequence comes from Hydra vulgaris, assembly GCF_038396675.1. Classification (NCBI taxonomy): domain Eukaryota; kingdom Metazoa; phylum Cnidaria; class Hydrozoa; order Anthoathecata; family Hydridae; genus Hydra; species Hydra vulgaris. Next base: position 10,002,247 of record NC_088920.1, read on the forward strand.
AACTGTTTGCAGATCCTTTTTATACTTTTTTTGTAGATCGCGTATCTGTTGAAATTAAAATCATAGCTGCTCGTCCATGATTTATAACTAACTTTTAATTTAGTCATTAATTCAAAATATATTTTTTCATCTGGCATATGGTAATAGAGAAAACTGTAAATTCTAAGGTTGTTATTATTTATTAATTACTTCAGCTATCTGCAATACTTTTTAAAGTTATCGTAAATCTACAATACGCAATAAAACCACACTTTTGCATACTATAAATCTAAATGGAGCACTAGCTAAGTGAATGAGAATCAAAAAAAGTAAAAAATTGTTTATATCAATATTTTCATAATTAATGTTAAAAAAAATGGGGTTCAAACAAATAAAAATTAAAATAAATAGAATATAAAAGTGTTATAAATGTATCGAACTAAATTCCACAACAGTCTTCATCAATCTCTCCCCATACGACACATCAGTGATTATATTAATTTGATACCGTGACCAATACTTTAAAAATTCTCTATGCATCTCCGGCTTGTTCAGATACAAGTCCTAGTCCATAATCTGATTTCAGTTTACAAAGGCATTGTTCAATAGGGTGTGTCGGTTTTCACATTTTTTTGAAATTTGATGATGGCTAGTATTTTTTTTTTTTGTAAATCAGTATGCAAAACATGAAAATATTTTTTATTTGGAAAAAAAAATCTTTTAAGCTACTTTTTTTCACCCTTAAACTAGGTACGTGCGTATCTTCGATTTACGGCACCGATTTCAAAGATAAAATCTGTGACCATTTTTTTCACCGCGTGCTTGAAGTAGGTGTAGTAAAGATGGATTTTTGTCGTTTTTTTTTTAGAATTTTATATTGACTTAGATAATATTTTAAAAGTAGAGTGTTGTAAGTTTATTGCAGTTTTTTTTTTTTTTTTGCAGTTACTAACGTTTTTAGTGATTTCATTGCTATTGAAAACTTCGTTCCTGTTCTGGAAGTGAATTGACATTGAAGGAATGATGGGTTTTTTTTCTAATTTTCCAGTCAATTTTATATATCTATTTTCTATGTACTTGCCAAATTTCATTAAAAAATAATGACACGCTGATACTCTATTTTTGTACGCAGTAAAGGTACCCAATATTCTTCTGTTGTAGAGGTTGTGGGGGGGGGGGGGGGTGAGGGCGATTCACGATTATGAGCATTTTGTATATTTGAACTTTTTTATTCATTAAAAAGTTTTTTTTTTTTAGAAAAATGAAACTTTATTAAAAATATTGGTGATTTTTTTAAAGTATTCAAAACATGATTTACACACACACATTATGCTATTTATTTGTTTATATATTTTTTATTTAAGATTCAATTCATTTTTTTTTCTGTTGCATGTTGTATAGCTTTTTTTATTTAAAAAAGTGTAATAATGATTAAAGGTGTTTCAATAAAATAATAATTTGATTATTAAATTTTTTTTTAGAGCATTATGAGACCTAAAAAGAATCATCTATTTTATGGTGAAGCCAAAAATTATTTAGCTTGTAACTTTACAATGCCAACTCATTTATATATTGAATGTAGAAATGGACATATATTAAATATATTCATATCCAACAATGAATCATTTAAAACAACTGTTGAAATAGTCAATAAACTTTTTAATTTCAAAATATGTAAAAGTCAGATTGTGCAACCCAAATTCTATGCTCGTAATTATTCAAGGGGTTCTGAACAATTTATTAATATCTGCAACATGCTCTTTGCATACCAAAAATCAATATCTGCTGTGCCGCAACCATTGCATTCAACCACAAACTCAAGTAACATTGTTTCGTGTTCTTCTATTTTACCTTCTCAAGTGCTTTATCTGTATCAAATAGTAATCATTTATCTCCTTTATCTGGTGCCACTTCAATAACCTCTTCTCAGGAACCACTACTACCCAGGTTGAGAGCTGATCAGTTGAGTCCAAGGAAAAAAGTTTTGCGAAAGAGGTTAACCATTTTGGCAAATAAAATGACAAATAAAGTTAAAAAAAGCATAAAGAGGATCTAAAAGAGTTAAGAGAAAAGGCAAAGGCCTGACCATACCAACTTAAATATCTAAATCAGGTTATTGCTCGCAAAGAAAAGACAATCCTTAATCTTTGAAAAAATTAAAGGAAAAATATTTGAATTTACAGTTAAAGAAACTTCAAAATCACTTATATATGACATGCTTGTGTGCCAAGTTCCTACGCATAGTGTTCCAACTCTGCTCATTAAAATTGGAGAACACACTGGCTATCAATTTAGTCACATTCCGCATCGCACAACTGTGGAACAAATGATGCATGAGCTAGGTGTAATTTCAGACTTACTGACTGCTGAGATTTTGTTGAGCTTTCTCATCAAAAAATCTGACACTTGGTTTTTATGCAACAACACAGGAGGGTGTTCATGTAAATGTTGTGCACTTAACAACAGAATCAGTATGCATGGTTGTAGCTATTGATCAACTTCCTGGGGGTACAGCTTACGACTATCAGAGTCACATTACAAAATCTGTTGATAATCTTGCCAAGTTATATAGTGACTTCTACCAGCTACAATTCATTGTTGTGCGAAGTACTATTATTGGAAACATAACTAACACGATGAGTGACAGAGTAGCAACAAACTATGCGACAGTTACTAAGTTAAACCTTGTTTGGCAGAAATCATTAAATGAACTAAACTGTCACCTTCACCCCTTGGACACAATGACCAGTTTGTGCAAGTCTTCACTCAAAGCATTAGAGACCTCTAAAAGAAAACTTCTAAAAGATCTATAGTCTTAATCCCACTTTTTTACTTTAATAACAACATAATTTTGTGAATATGATATATAAATCTAAAATATTTTTTTTATTAGCATATAAATGTTTTTTATTTCTCATGCTCCTTATGCCCTTTAAAACAATTACTTTATGTTATTTAAAAGTGACCCAAAGGGTTTTGCAGCCTTTTTGGATCAACCCAAGCTGCCCAGAGGACTGCTACCACGCTCCAGAGGGAACAGACTACACATTCTTTTTCACACATGTGGTATTTTGATTCATCACTATGAAATATTGAAAACATTTCTGTTTTCTGGCTTAGTGTTATGCGGAGGTCTGAGATATAGTTTGTACCAAGATTTTACATCTGAAACAGATAAATCTTTTATATGATTGTTTCCATTCTTGGACACATTCAGATATTAAATTGATAGGAAAGGGTGCAATATTAAAGGCTATGGTATAAACCTTTAAAACCAATAGTAATGATATTAAGAGCAATAGGTAGGGGATTATAGATTATTAGAGACTAATATTACGGTTTATTTATAAATTTTTTGTTTCAGGTATCTGTGAGTTATGTGCCCTAGCTTTAATTGGAAAGCTACTGACTGGTCCTTGGATGACAAAATTTTATATCCAACCAGGTCAGGGACTTGACTACATATCTGGCATTCAGGTAGTCAAAAATGTTTGTAACACTCTTATTGAAAGCAGCAAGAATTCTCTAAATCTAATTAAACAAAAAACTGATTTTTTCAGAGATATTATTAAAGATCCTGTTTTTGATTCAATAATCAGCTTTTGCCCAGTAACTGATGAAATGAGTAAAACATTAGCTGAATGTCTGAAAGCTGTTGTTAGTGTCATTGACAGGCAGTACAAGCGGCAGTTTAACATGAGTTCTAATGATCAAATTATGAACCAGACTAAATCAGCAAGGCTTCACAACATTGACTCAGAAGAAGTAATGGGTATGTTTAGTGCTGCAAAGCAAAAAGCTCCAAATGCCACGCTTTGCTTTCTTTCTTCAAAACTTTCTTTCAAAACTTCGTGCTTGTAAAAATAAAACAACTGCTCTACTCTCCAAAAAACCTACTGATATTCAAAACAAATTAACATTATGGGCTATTTCTAATGCCAGAAAAGCTCGATTTGCAAATGCACAATGTCATAAAAAAATGACGTCAGAACTTATAAAGCGTATGGCTGACAAAATTCAAAATAAAAAATACAAAGAACAGAGAAAAATAGAAAAAATTTAAAAAAGTTTTATGCCTAATCAGATAAAAGAAATATTTACTGACCTAGAAAATAATGAGGCTTCTAATATTGAAGAAATTCTTATTGGAGCTGCTATTGGAAGATGTATTTGCCACTTGTGGTTTGATCATGCCACTAACAGCCAAGATGTATATTATGGCAGACTTCGTAGCATTAAAAAGAAGAACAGTGGTATATACATAGTTTCTTATTGGAAAGCAATATTTTTTCAATGCCTAATGTGTATATTAAGCCCCCTCACCCCCTTTTTTTTTGTTGTTGTTGATAAGATTATGAAAAGATGTATAGTTCTTTCATTGATTATTTTTATGTATCAGATCTTATTTTAGGTAGTCGGGTAGTTACCGACATCCAACAACCAGGGTTGACTTGGTTGCAACATGCTATGGGAAACCAAAGCTCATTTACTATTGGCTTTGAGCCAATCACCTGGCTTTTGACATACTATTTCAACTTAGAAAGATGACCTTTTGCATGCATGGACACCAAGATGTTTGTGTTAAGTAGTTTAAATCAATCAGTATAGAAATCAGTTTTTTTGATTATTATTTTTATACATCATATCTTTTCTTTTTCAGGCGACAATTTGAAGAATTCACTTTGTTCCAGTAATATTTCTGTTTTAATGACATAATGTGTTATACATCAGTAGTTAAGTTATTTTAATTTATTTTTAACCTAAAACAAAAACCTTTTTTTCTCCTAGTTTTTTATGGGTTTTTTTAGTAATTATTTTAAATATCTGATGTATTTTATCTATCATTGCTAGGTTTTAACTCACAGTATGAAAACTGAAAAATAGACTATTGCTTCTATGTATCTTTAATAAGTCATGAAAGAGGTTAGTTTATACTTAGATTAAATTATGCAGTAATAACATATTTGTAACATATTAGATATTAATTTATTTTTCAGGACATATGCCTTCTCTATTAATAATGGTTGTGCTGTGGTGTGATCTATAGATTTATTTGAAAATCTGTTTGTTTTTTTAGATATTCTCGAAGGATCGACTTTTTCTATCTTTGGATGTCAATGCTTTGTTTCAAAACTAGGCTATTTTCATAGCCATAATTCTGTTAAAAACATTAATAAGCATATGGAAAACAATTAATTTAGTTTAAATTTTATATTATGAAGTATTATTTAAAACAAATAAATCTTTTTTTTATTGGGGTGGGCGTATTATTCGATGTTAATCGAGGCGATACACAAAGGATGCTGATGCGCTTTTTCTAAATACAAGTCTTCATCTCTCTAAATACTAATTAACATGAAATGTTATCGCTATGTAATTGTCAAAGTAATTAAACAATTTTTATTATAGTATTTTTTAGTATCTACATGGATTAAGTGGAAAATTATGTGGCTTGAGTAATAACAATGGTACGGTTAGGAAAATAGGCCTTGTTTTTCCCCAAAACTATTGCTCTTACACAAATCACATCCTTTTCCGACTTTTTCTTCGAGCCATATTTTTCGCTCGCAAAAAATAGATATAATTAAAGAGGTTATCATTTTCTCTCAGTTCACTGTTTATCTTCTAGTAGGCTATGTACATATATAACAGCGCAACAAATGAACTACGCGTTTTAATATATAAGCCTATATATGTAAAGTAAAGTGTAATATAATAAATATTATTTTTAAGAAAAAAGTTATAAAATAAATCAATTTATGAAAAAAATGTTTAATCATATAAAAATTGATTTATCTTATTATTATTTATAATTTTTTTAATTCGTTAATAGAAATAATTTTTTTAATTAAATTTAATTTAATTAATTTTTTTAATTAAAAATATTTTTTAATTAATTTTCATTTTTTTTGTTATAAGTTGAATAAAAATATAAGCGAGGCAAAGTTATGCGCTAAAAACTAAACAATGAAGTTCTATTATAAAACTACCGTAAGCCGAACGCTAATTATTTAAGTTGGTTGCAGTTTTCTTAAGCATTCCTTATAATGAATTTTTGTCACTTAAATGGGCATAACTTTTAGTAGAATCATTTGTTTTTTATGAAATTTTCACCATTGTAATACTGATTTAAAGCTCTTTACAATGATATATAATAATTGAATATTTTAATAGTTTAAAAATTTTGCACACGTACCTACTTAAACTATAATTTTATTGGACTTAGTTTAAATTCTTGAAACTGAAGTTTGCCGTAATCTCCGAAGAAGATCGCATTTATTTACCAAACCATGAAGTAAACTAAGATTTAACTTTGTTCGCAAAATCGTGCATTTCAAAATTTAGTTTAACAAACAACGTGTAAACAACAATTATATTTTAAATACACTTTTAATACTTTTTTAATACTTTTCGCAATATTTATATTATTTTCAGATTATGTAGGAATGATGAACTGTGTGTCTTACATTTTATTTATAAAGCATTATAAATTGTAGATTTTTTGTTTATTATTAAATTTTAATACCTTTCAAAAACTTGTGTGTATATATATATATATATATATATATATATATATATATATATATATATATATATATATATATATATATATATATATATATATATATATAAACTTTTATTTCGAAAAATTTTTTATCTATATATTTATTTATATAATAAAAGTTTATATAAATAAAATTAATTTGTTTTGCAGAAAGATGGCTCAATGTTTTTAAAAAGTATTACTGATTAGTAAAACGCCTCCGTCATATTTTTTTATTTGTAGATGAAGTAAAGTATTTTTAGAGCATAAACAATATTTTGAATCTTTTAAAAAAAAATAATATATAAATGTCATATACCACCAAAACCAGAAGTAAATCAGCTTGTCAACTTAGTAATTTGATTGGAAAGAGTTCAGAGTTTCTTCCATCATAACTCCCAACTTCCAGAGATATTCTCAAGTATGGCCTATATTTAAGGGAGATTAGTGAAAAAAATTACAGAAACTATACTGTAGATCAGCTTGTAAAAGATATTATTCCAGGAATTTTGTTACAGTGGAAAAAAGCTAGTTCTCAATTTATAAATCCAGTTATTAATTCTGAAAGAAGAATCAAATGTAAAGTAAAAGATTTGTGGTTATTGGCTGTTAAAGTTAGTAATGGCAATGTATCCTCACCAATTAGAAATATATTTATGGAAAAACTTGATAAACTTTTTAATTTGTTTACATGCAATTGTAAAATACTTTTTTGCTTAGAGAATAATTGTGAAAAAAACTGTGACAGAAAAGCTCACATTGTATGTACTTGTAAAAAAGAAAAAAAAATTCCTCTTCTTGAGTTGTACTTTGTTAGATATCAAAGAGAAAAAGTTGGAACCAAAGCTATCCTTCAAATAGCTGGCATTGATCATATTGAAACTCGAAATCAAAATAAAAAAAATAAACGATTGTCAATAGAAAATCAGGTTTCACAAATAAAAAAATCAAAAATAGACCAGGAGATTCTTAATCAAGAAAATGATTTTTTTTTCCCCAAGAGTGACTCGGACGAAGTCTGTGAAGATACAAATGATAAGATAAAAATTAATATTTCAAAAATGAAAAAAGTGAAAGAAAAAAGTGTATTATATAACACAATGAATATAAAAAATATAGCATTAGCAAGCTTAAGGCATCATACAGGTTTAAGAGAAACTGCAGAAATAGCAACTGCTGCACTTATTGATGCTAAAATTATCACTAAAGGAAACACTTCCTTAATTATTGACCACAACAAAGTTAAGCGAGCTCAAGAAAAAATTGGAAAAGAGTTGACCCTAAAACTCCAAAATGAACTTAACAATAATGGTTTGAGTTGTATTTTTTTTGATGGTAGAAAAGATGACACTAAAATTTTCTTTGATGTTGAAGGCAGAAAATTTCCAGGTTTAATAAAAGAAGAACATTATACTGTGTGCAGTGAACCTGGTGGAAATTATCTATTCCATTTTGTTCCTGAAGAGTCAGATTTAAAAAAACCTGCAGAGATAATTGCTGATAATTTAATCGAATGGCTTAAAGGAAGATGTTTACATTTGACATTGGAAGCTATAGGTTATGATAGTACTAATTTAAATACTGGATGTAATACAATGGGTTGAAAAAAAACTTAATAAAAAACTTGTATGGATTGTATGTGATCTGCACACTGGGGAACTAGGGTTAAGAAGTCTTATTAAGTTTCTTGATGGTCCTACTAAAGCCAGCAATCATTGGTCAGGACCGCTGGGTAAGATGTTGAATGATGCTACCAACCTTGAAATTAACCCAGAATTTTTAAAAGTGTGTGAAAACTCTCCACTTATCTACGTTAGTCCTGACATTATCAGAGATCTAAGCACTGATCAGAGCTATGCGTACTAAATTGTGACATCTATTAAAACTGGAGTTCTGCCTAAGAGACTTGCATTACTAGAAATCGGTCCTGTTTGTCATAGTAGATGGCTAACTACTGCTTTAAGGTTTTGCAGAATCTGGGTATCCAAACATGGGTTAACAGTTGACCTTTTAAATAGGTTGAAAATGATTGTTGAGTACATAGTAGGTGTCTATATTCCCAACTGGTTTAGCATTAAAGTAAATTCGTGCTGGGTGGAAGGACCAATAAACTTACTTAAACATATGCAATTACTAAAAAATCAAACTCAGGAGGTAATTGATATTGTTTTACCCACTTTCAAACGATCAGCATGGTATGCTTACCCTGAATCAGTTTTGCAAAGTATGCTCTGTAGTCAAATTAAGGATGAGCGAAAAGAAGCAGTTGATAAAATAGTTAAAATAAGAGAAGCAGGGAATGAGGCACTTCAATTTGGAGATAGATCTTTTAGGATTCGAAAGACTCCTGCCATCATTATGGAAGCAACCTGTTTGTCTGAACTTATAGACTGGAGTGATATTACTGAACCACCTCTAACATGTCATTTATCAACTGAAGCAGTTAAAGAATTTATTAACACTCCAATGAAAGTAACAATGTGGCCTTCCCATAAACAATCTGTTGAAAGATGTGTAAAAATGACATCTGAAAGTGCTTGCCATGTCTTTGGTCAGGCCAGAAGAAATACTTACATTCAAGGTCAAGTTGCTAGCAGAGATTAATGTCCAATAATTCTAGTAAGAAAGGCATGGTAAACCTCATTAAAAAAAATTAGTTGCAAACTATTATTTAATCATCTTTAGTTAGATAACTATATCTTGGACTTGTTTTTTTATGAGGTAAATATAAACATATGTGTGTATAAAAAACTTGATGTTCTACTTTTTACTTTAAAATCTAAACTCTTTCTAATTAAAATAATGAGCGGATATACGTTTAGTTTTTGGTATTACAAATATATATATATATATATATATATATATATATATATATATATATATATATATATATATATATATATATATATATATATATATATATATATATATATATATATATATATATATATATATATATATATGTATATATATACATGTATATATATATATATACATATATATATATATATATATATATATATATATATATATATATATATATATATATATATATATATATATATATATATATATATATATATATATATACATATGTATGTATGTATTTTTTTATTGTTTTTTTATGACTTGTTTTGTTATTTTAAATTTTATATCTTGGACTTGTTTTTTTATGAAGTGAATAAAAACATATGAGTGTATAAAAAACTTGATGTTCAAAAAGTATTAAAATTTAATACCGAGACATTATGAGTTGTAGTTTTTTTAACTTGAAAACACACAGTTAAAATAAACAACTTTAAATCATCAATCCTATATAATCCAAAAAATATAAACATTGCGAAAAGGAGAGTGTATACTTCAAAAATATATTTGTTATTTAATGTTGTTTAATAAACTTAATTTTGAAATGGCCAATTTTATGAACTAAGTTAAATTTTAGTTTACTACATGGTTTGGTAAATAAATGCGATCTTCTTCGGAGATTACAACAAACTTCAGTTTAAAGAATAAAAACTAAGTCTAAAAAAATAATAGTTTAAGGGTGAAAAAAAGTAGCTTAAAAGATTTTTTTTCCAAAAAAAAAATTATTTTCATGTTTTGCATACTGATTTACGAAAAAATAATACTAGCCATCATCAAATTTCAAAAAAAAGTGAAAATCGACACACCCTATTGTTCAATGTGTTAAAGAGTTACATGCATTTTGAGAATTTCAGATAAATCTGTTGCCTGAAACATTGTTTTCAAAACTTGCAGGTAATGAGATGATTTGTGCGAAACCGTTCCAAAACAACATTTGACAACATTGTCCATTGCTTTTAGCAATGAAACTAAAGGTAACAACAATAACGGCCTAGCTTTACAAAGGACATTTCAACATGCAGATCAACTTCAAGAAGTTTATCTGCATGTTGAAATAGCTTACGACATGCATTGCCTTCAAAAATCTCACCCTTAACAAAATATACGAATTAACTCATTTTCATTTTAATTAGTATAAACTGTCTCTAAATTTTCTATCAAATTCTCATCTGGTAAATTTTTGAAATCAATTTTAACTTTAAGGGCCATAGCATGGCTTTTTCTCTGCCTAAAAGTGGCAAAATTCCGTTCCAAAAAACATGATTGACGAATCCTTATATTAAATGTAATTCAGGAAGAGGGCATTTAGCTATAACTAACATAGAATCTGGTTCGTTAAAAAGTGGAAGTTTCACTGTGCTCATAGTGTTTGGGGCATCTCTTTTTTTTATTCCTCCTAATTGCTGAAACCTAATAAAATATATATTAAACATATATTAAATGTTTATTTTTAAACAGGTGAAAATACATTGATGACAGAAAGTTATTTAAAACATAATGTTGTAAAATTTTACCTGTCATAGCATTTTCTCAGATCATCATATGTTCGCAAACCTGCACACCTATTGTTCAAAGATTTCAAAGAAATATCTAAATTGCAGTTTACATCGCATATATTTTCTTTCTCGTGTGTAATTAATCCTCGAAGTGACCGTAATTTAAAATAGCAATATGGACAAGGATTTGTTGAAGTGGCTGTCTGCAGACCATTAACAACCAAAATTAATTTAAAATCAGCTACAAAAACAAAAGGGATCCTATCCAACTTAATTAGATTAAACAGCAGTTTCATGTTTTCATGAGATTCTTTGATTTGAGGTACTGCACAAAACATTATTAATCTGTGAACACCTGTTAACTTTCCTTTTTTGCTAACTGTACCCCCTTCAGAATACAAGGATCTTTTTTGTTTTGGAAAGCTTAGTTCCTCCAAGTTTTTTAACTCTTCAGTTTCATTCTCGGTTACTTCACGATTTAGCTCTGGGTAATAACTTTCTGGTAAAATTGTTGCACTAATTTCGAGGAAACCCTGGCCTCCGTCAGCCATTACCTTAATGTATACTTTTTTATTAATCTCTCTAGCTATCATCGCGTTATCCACAATATCTTGTGAATCTGCTCAACAAATTGTTCTCTTTGCATTTTCTTTAGATTCACCCTCTACATCTAACATATCTTGTGTAATCTGATATAAATTTTTCAAAGATTTAGATTTTTCTGATGCCTGTTCTCTGTGATAAGCAGGAACAACCTTTTTACCTATATTGGATCTAATAAAATTAGTAAATTTCTCCATCACATTTGAAGATACTCCAGTATTTACCTGAAAGTTATTCAAGCATTCGCTTAAAAAGTTGACTTTTTGGCTGTATCAGGTTTTAAAACGATTTGTGATTTGTATCTTCCTTATGAATTAAGCTCTAAGCAGGTATTTTTTTTAGTTGAATCTATTTGATTATCTGCATTTTAAGTAATGAATTTTTTAACTGGTCTTTTTCTAGTAAAATTTTGTTGAAAAATATTCAATATTTTCTGCTGCTTTAGTTTGCTTGCAATAATGGGACAGTCTCTTTCTAATTTCTGATTTGAAATACGAACAAATGATAACTAAATTTGAACCTTTATTACCTATAAATTTTGAATAAAATTTATCGTAAATAAAGTTACTCTTTTCGTTTATTATTAGATGTATATATAAATGTAAAAGCTTATAATATTTACCTGAACAAGATTTTAAAGAAATCTTCCTAATTCCGGCAGCAGCCAGTAAGCCACTGTCTTCAGTAATGTTAGAAGTCAATCTTTTTTTAAAGCCTCTACCTTTAACGATGGGTTGATGACCAATATACCTTGCTGTGATGCATATATGGCAAATGTATTGTCTTTCTCCTCTTGTTCTAGTCTCGTTTATCAATAATATGTCTTCATAGTTTAGCATTTTACGCAATTTCTTTAATATCTTTGTCTTGCTCATTTAATGTTATTCTGCAGGTACCACATATACTAAGAGGATATTTGCTGTTTACTGAGTCAAAATCTGAATTTATATACATTTTAATTTATTCAGCTATCTTTTCTGTGATTGCAAACTGCTGAGACTTTTTTTTTTAAATTATTTATTTTTCTCATGGTGCACACACTTTTACTCTAGATTCATCATGGTTTGCTGATTTGTTGGGCATATCAAAAGTATAATACTCAAAACTTATTTTTAAAGATTTAATTCATAGTTTTCCAAAAAATAAAGAAGTTGTCAAAGATAAAGACTTTATACTTATATGCATAAATTATAATAGTTATTACTTCTCACATTTGTTATCATTTCCGTTTATAATTACTTGATAAAAGCTCAAAACTTTATTAGTTTAGTTTAATAGAGTTTTAGCTATTTAGTAACATAAAATTTTTTTAATTAAAAACCAGAAATATACACAAATGTTTTAAGTGATTTAAACCGGACAATCACGTTTTTAGGAAAAGATGGTCGATTTGAAAGTCATTTTAAAATCTAGGACAAGCAGCTAGGATTTTAATTTCAACAGATTTGTGATGTACGAAAAGAGTTCTTAAAGGATCTGGAAACAGTTTTCGTTGACATTTTTATCGATCTTGAATTTTTTGAAGGACAGTGTGAAGTGTAGCAACTGTTTTAAGTTTATTGGTTAATATTTTATTCCATAATTTTGACCCTCAAGTAGAAATTGAAAATTCAGTCGTCGCAAAATAACATTGGGTTAAATATAACTGTTATTTGAAAATCTGGTTAGATATCTATTCTGATTTATTGGGTAAATTATTTTAATGGGTAAAATATTTTAGGAGATATATTATTATTAGTTTTGAACATAAATATAAGAATTTGATAGACATATAATTAATAAACAATAATTATATTTGAATTAACAAATAATGCTTGGGAGTGTGTATAACGGCCCACATTGGAAATGATTCTGATTGCATGATTTTGTTTATTAAATAGTTTCTTTTATTTTTATTTTTACTACCCCAAGCAATGTTTGCATAATTAAGATGGCTATGAATGAACAAGAAATATAATAGCTTTAAGCAAGTTGAATTTAAAAAAGGCTTAGCTCTGCATACCAGGCCTATGTCCCTTGAAATTGTATTTTCGAGATATTGAGATCTCTCCACGTCACGTTTTAATCAACCAGCACGCCGAGAAATTTTAAAGTGGTTTCTCTTTTTATGTCTTGATTGGCAATACAAAGTTTTGGAAGTTCCAAAGGAATTTTACCTCGGTCATGAAAACGATGGGAAAAAGTAGATTTTGTTTTGGTTACATTTAGAGAATTTGTTTGTATTAAACCATTTAGTAAGATTTAATAGCTTTTTGTTTACTGACTTAAACAAAATATTTATATCATTATGTGCATAAAATAGACTTGTGTCATCTGCAAATAAAATTGTATCTAGTTCAGTATAAGCTTTGCTTAAATCATTAATAAAAATGAGAAATTAGAGTGCTTCTAATATAGATCCCTGAGGAACCCCACATGTTATGTTCATATTGGTCGTTTTGCCTTCATTATAAGAAATGTATTGTTTTCTATTTGGCAAATAGCTTTTGAACCACGCAATATTTATATGTTTAGTACCATAGTTTTCTAATCTTGTTAATAAAATGTAACAATCGACAGTATCGAAAGCCTTACTGAAATCAATAAATACACCTAATGTATATTTATTTTCATCAAATGATTTAAAGACATTATGAACAAGATGAACAATAGCCTGATCAGTAGAGTGGCTCATTTTAACCCCAAATTTCTTACTATAGAGAATATTGTTTACATCTAAAAAGTAATACAATCTTTTATACATAATGTGTTCTAACAATTTTGAAAAGCATCATAGTATGGAGATGGGCCTGTAATTGGAGACACTGGTCTCATCTCCTGATTTTAGCATAGGTATTACCCTTGCAACTTTAACTTTATTGGGAAAGATTACTTTAAATAGAGCGTAAATATATGCAAAAGTGGAATTTTAAATAAGACATTGATTTAATTACTACATTACTGATTACATCATCAACTTCTTAACCCTTATTTGGTTTAAGTAAGTGCATGGCATCGAGCAATTCTGTTTCTGTTGGCATATTATTGTCCATTATATTATTATTAGAGTTTTGGTAAGATTTGAAGCAAGTTTTACTTTTATTTATTTTTGATGCTAAACTTGGACCTGTGCTAACAAATGTATGGTTAAACGAATTAGCAATTATTGCATCGTTAATAATTTCACAGTCATTTATAATTAGTTTTTTTGGTAAATTACTAATATTCATATGTTTTTTACCTATAACCTCTTTTATTATAATCCAAGTTTTTTTTATGTCATTTTTGTATTTTAGTAATTGGCTACTATAGTAAAACTTTTTTGAGCGCTTTAAAATCGTTACAAAAAGACGATTATAGTTTTTATAGTTTGTTTCATTTTTAAAAGTTCTTTTTTTAATGAACTTCTCATACGATCGTTGCTTTTTTTCCGAAGATTTTATGATTATGGATGTCACCAGGGATTTTGTAGAGTTTTTTTATTAATAAATTTAGTTGTTATTGGGAATGCTTTATTGTAGTGACATTCACATATATGATAAAATTTATCATAAGCTTCATTAACATTTTTTTGTTTTCAAAACAGATTCCCAGTTTGTTGTCAATAAAAGGCTAATAAATGTCACAAGAGAAGCGTCCTTAATTACTCGTTTTTTATTTTTATTTTTTTAGAAGGTTGATTTAACGATTTTTGTGCTGTTAGAAAATTCGGAAAATGGTCAGATATGTCTGTAATAAAAAATTCCAGTTTTAAATATTATGCTTTTGAAATTATTAATCATATTTTATTAATTAAAGTAGCAGTATTTTTTGTAATTTGAGTAGTTTATTTATAGTTGGAATAAATCCATTTTGAAACATGGTCTTAAAAAAAAATTCTGACGTCTTGGTTTTTGTTGTAATCAAGCAAATCTAAATTCCAAACGCCTACGAAGTAAATGCATTTGCCACATAACTCTTTGCTTATAATTAAGCTTTTAACTTGTTTGTTAAATGCTTTTTTATTACCAGAAGGCGGTATATGATGTGTACAACTGTGTTCTTGCAAGTTTTGTTAACAACCTTAATTGTTAACAATTCAAAATTATGCGTAACAGCAAAATAATTTTTGCGTAGTTTGAAATCTCAAGAGTTGTGAATAAAAATGCACAATCCTCCACCTGTTTTTTTAGAGTCTCTAATTTGATGAAAGACTTTATAATTATTAAGTTGAAAATTAGAATTGTTTTCAATTTTCTTATCGCGGCACCATGTTTCGGTTAGATATATATATATATTTTTTCATTTAACAATATTCTCTGGTAAAAGTGTCGTTGGTACATAATATATGAAGAACACGGAAACTCGAAGAGGATTGTAAGATCCTGTCACCGAGCACCGTTTAACAATACAAAAATTATAAACCAATCATTTCAAAAAAATATAAGATGAAAAGTAAATACCGTTTAAGAAAACTTTCATACAATTAAAATAAGGTACCTCGATTATAAAACACCGTTTAACAAAACAAAAAATAAAATATTTTAAATTAGTAGATACCGTTTTTATGAAACCTTCATACAAATAAAATACCGATTAACAAAACAACAAAAAATAAAAACAAATATTTTAAATTACATTTAGATAACACTTATAAAAGAGAGATCAGACGAACTCGAAAATATTTTCTATTGAGAAAATAACTTTTTTCAGTTTGTTTTTGAAAGTAGAAAAATTCCAACTTTGGGAAAAATCAAAATTTTTTAAAATTTTGACACTGAATAAAATGTTTTTAAATTTCTCGAAATTTTTTTGGAGGTTTCTAATATTAAGGTGTAGGATAGATAATGCAGTTGAATTTATGTCAGCAGTAACACTTGAGATATTTGAACTATGGTATTAAGGACTTATATTTAATAATCCCTCCTCATCAATGTAGAATTTAATATCTATATCTGATTTTTTAACCCTTTGAGCGCGTGATAAAATTTAAACGCCGTACGGAAAAATTAAACTAAAAAAGAAAAAAAATCAAAAAACAACTATTTTGAGTTTTAGTTTATTTTTTGTAGTTTTTAAAAGAATTTAAGAAATACAATGTATTTAATTTAAAACTGTTGTATGATAATTAGAAAAGCATCCAGGGCACAGTCCAACACAACATGACTGACACTGCCAACTGGTGCGGACACGGGTTTGGTACCCAGCGACACATTTTTTTTTTCCTGAACCAATTTTGACAAGGTTATGACCATATAAATGATTGTTGATCGCTGTGTGTTGAGGAAGTGGATATGGTACAGTTGTACTTCTAGCCACTTCAGAATCCCTAGATGTTCGTCTTTTTGTTACTACTTTTACTGGTTGATACCCTCCAGCTAAACTTTCCACAATTGTCATCATAAAACTTATTCTAGACATGGTCTTACGTTCATTAGTGTTAAGCATATACAATAGGTAGCTGTTTAAAATAGCCCTGCTAAATAAAGAAAAGGCAACTTTTGTAGTCCACTTTATTGTCTTACGCTCTGACAGGTACAGGTGGAGCTGTGAATCTCCCAAATCTACCCCTCCCATGGTTCGATTTTAAAGGGCAACAACATTTGGCTTCATAACTAAATTATCTCTTCTGTTACGCAATTCAGTAAAACCTGCTTTAGCAACAGTAGACAGTAATACAGGTTTTTTTTTACCATCCTGGTATGCAACATATAACAAAGGACCTTTTCTATATTCGCAAACTTCTTTATTTTTTAATTTTGTTTTAAGGCAGATTTCTGGCAGACCTTTTCTGTTTACTCTCACTGTGCCTGTTGCAGTGGTTTGATGTAGATATAGATCCAATAGCAGTTGTGGAGAAGTATAATAGTTATCTATACCTAAGTGATAACCTTGAAGGAGGAGGTTGGTTTGACGCAAAAGAAGAAAAACCAAGTTGTAAGTCATACCATGGGCAACAGCTGCTTCAACTGGATCTTTTCCTCCTTTGTAAATTTTAAACAGAGAAAAATAACCATTGGTGCTGTCTAAAACACACCATAATTTTATTCCAAACCGAGAATGACGCTTGTTTGGCATATATTGGCGGAGATGTGGTGTCTTTCCCTTGTAACCAATCATGCTCTCATCTATAGAAATATCTTTTTGAGGAATATAAAAATACAGAAGTTTTTTGTTAAAATGTTCAACTAAATACTGAACTTTATAAGTCTTCAGTTGTTGTTGATTAGGGATAGAGGTATCAGTAAAGTGAATAAACTTAAAGCATAAGTTGAATACGGTCACGATTGAAGTGAGTAACAAACCAGGGAGTGGAAGGACAAGGATGACTAATATCCCAATATAGTTTAATACTAGCTTTCTTGATAAGACCCATATTAATAACAACACCAAGGAATGCCTTTATTTCTGAAAGATTTGTTTTTCATTGCTTTTTCCATACATGACCTATCGACAATGGATGGGATCTTAAATGCTGCTGGTTATTTTGTATCCATGCATCAGCATACTGGTTTGTATAAGTCACTAAATTTTCCAAAAAATTCTGTTGTAAAAAATAAGTCAACATAGTCAATGGGCTTTGAATCTGGTGAAATAATATGTTTGGGTCCTGGTGCACCAGTAAAAGGAAAAACATTTGCGCCATTATTATCTCCTACAACAGGAAGCCACAAATCTAAAACATCATCGACACCAGCATCATCATCAGAACCGGAGTCTACATAAAAACTAAAAACTTCAAATGCTTAGATTTGGTGATATATATAAATTAAATAATATTGTATAAAACTTTTCAATAAAAAATATTGTGGCTTTATCAAATAAGCTATCATCACTGCTACTTAAATATTTTTCGCTTGTACAAATTTCTATTTCTGTAAAACTTTCTTCGCTGTCACTCATCTTTAGTACGAAATATGCACAAACAATATACCAAAAGATAGAAAAAAATGTGCTCTATTCAATGGTACCATTTTAAATTTATAAACAGCGGTATTTTTGCAGAAAAAATCTTAGTTTTGAAGAACACTTTCAAAGCCACGATCGTGGCTCTACGTGTTCTGACGGTATAGCCACGATCATGGCTCCCCGTGCTCAAAGGGTTAACGATATATATTTGTCTATTAGGGAAGGTTCAAAATTATTTATGTCAATATCATTAAAAGCCCTATTATCAAAATTATTCCTAAATAATTGATTAGATTCCATTAAAGAAATATAAATTTAAGATAGCAAATATAAATAAAAAAGATTAATTACTTTTCCTTTCGAATCCACTCACGAACAATTAGTTTATCGTGAGATATTATCGCAAACTTGCCAAGCTCTCGTCCCTTTTCATTCGCTCTTTTAGATCTTTTCTTATTAATATTTTTTCTGCGCAGTAATCTTCATTAAGGTAAGCTTTTTTTCCTTTTAATTTATGAACGTTTTTTAAAATAGCAACTTTATCTTTATAATTCAGAAGTTTTATAACAGCTGTTCTAATCTTTTTCGAGTCTCTAATACCAGTCCTATGGGCCCGTTCAGTTTTTATATTTTTTAATCCAAATGAATCTTCGATGAGTTTTTGCACTTTCAATTCAGTTTCATTCCAATTTTTGTTTTCACTTTCTTTTAATTTGTCAATTCTTAAGTTATTTTATTTCTTTTTGAGCGGTCTTCCATTTCCCGATGTTTACTTTTTATTTTTGTGACGTCACTATTATCTCTTATCTTGTTATTAATTTCTTTTGTTTTTTTCTTTAGTAGTTCTAATTTACCTGAGATAATATCATTGTTTGGGTAAATAAATTTCTGCATTTCACTGAATTTAGTTACCAACAATTTAACGGATTTATTTGTTAATTTAAGCTCGTTTGTAATGTTGATTATTTTATTTGAGTTATCAATATTATCTTTTTTACATTGAATTTCACAAGTTTAAAAAAACGATATTATCTTATGTAACTCTAAAGTGTCAAATTAAGTAAACGTTTTTTTGTTTTTAATGTTTTATGAAAGATTTTTCATAAAGCATTCTAAATTTTACATAAGATATATTCATTGGAGTACAATTGCTAGAATAAGGGTTTTAAAAACACTGGAGTCCTTAAATTTTTTTTTCTCATTATCTACGAAGCTCTTACTATCTTTAATATCTACTTTTTTGTACCCAGTGAGAAATCAGCTAGAGACTAGATAGCAACATTAGTAACAAAAAAGACAGGAATTTGGCCACGAGGATTGCTAGTTATACGAGCTAGCGACTAGCTAGCCATATAAGCTAGCGGCAACTCATAACAATAAAGACAGCGATGTGGCCATATTGATTACTAGCTACAAACTAGCGACCAATCGTAACGATAAACTCAACTATTTAGCTAGAAGAACCACCAGCTATATATGACAGAGGACAACATTTTAAAAAGCATTTAATTAAAATTACTTTTATAAAAATTGAAATTTAAAAAAGAAAGGAACACTGTTTTGTTAAAAAAAATAAAAATTCTATGTCCCATTTCAATAGATTATAAAATGGATTATGTTTTTAATATTAAAGCTAAAAAGATTTTCTTATGTGCTTAAATAATCCTATTATTCTTACTCCTTTAGGAGTTAATTAATTATCCCTTCTAATTAAAAAGAATTTTTCTCTCTTGATGCAAAATATCAAACTTTTGATTTTTTCAAAAGTTAAGCCATATTATTTAAGCCTCGATTCAGTGGTCGTTGGAAATAAAAGGAGAGCTGCTTTATAATTCAAACTATTAAGTTTGAATTATAAAGCACACAAATTTTTAAGCGCGATTTTAATATTTTTGTGTTTTGGAGCTTTCCAATTTAGAAAACTTGGCTATATTTGATATTCGAAATGTGCTATCCAGTTATTATAGAAATATAGTCAGGCTAAATGGCTTTAGTCTGTTTTCAGTAACGCAGAATATATATAAAAACCAATACCTTTTCTATACATCTTTCTAAATTAACATTTATTTTGAACTTCATTTATTTTGTTTATGTTTCTTGTATATTTTAGTTACGTGTATGTGTGTGTGTGTGCGTGTGTGTGTGTTTATATGTATCTATCTATGTATATATATATATATATGTATATATATATATATATATATATATATATATATATATATATATATATATATATATATATATATATATTATATATATATATATATATATATATTTATATATACATATATATATATATATATATATATATATATATATATATATATATATATATATATATATATATATATTTATTTACATATATACATATATACAGTGTTGGAGAAAACATTTGCAACCAACATCGAACAATGCTAAAAAGTGTTCCTAATTTTAAATTTCTTAAAAACGAAACGAACTATACTACCAACGCAAACAGTTCAGGAGTCTGGAGTCATAGCATGCCATGACATGAGCAATCAGCTGACAGGTTACAGCACCCAGGCAGAATTTCGTTGACAAGTGCCATTTTGCAGCCGCAAACAAAACAAAACAAGTGCAACTTTTTTGGTTTGTTTCATTTTCTTAAGTCTGGTCCGTGTCAACGTCACGGAAGTTTTTTAATAATTAAAGGAAGTATTCAGAAGTTTACAGAAGATTCCAGAAGCATGCAGAAGCTTCCAGAAGTTTCCAGAAGAAGCATCTGGAAGCATCCAGTAGCATCCAGAAGTATCCAGAAACATTCAGAAGCATCCAGACGCATCCAGAAGCTTCCAGAAGCATCGAAAAGAAGCATCTAGAAAATTTCAGAACAGGTTCACACAGGTTCATTTTACTTTATAAGAGACATGTAAATCGACATGTGATTCAGTCAGTATATGGAAGTCAATCAGTCAGTATTATCAAGACAGTTTATCGAAGTGAGTTTTATCAAAGTGTTTTATCGAAGAACATCAATACAAGAATTGAAATACAACAAGTGTTTCATTACATCAACACATCCAACCAAGACGTTGTGTTCCACAGAGCATTATTGTATCATCACAAGGTAAATGTAACACGGTAAGCCTTGAGAAGCGTGATTATTTATTTTTATTATTTTTATGACTTCAAGTGCAAAAATGGCTCCCGACAGTCTTGGATTGGAACTAAGAAAGAAAATTATTGGCGATTACGTAAGTGGAATGTCACAAAAAAGTATTTGTGATAAATATCGCGTGAAAAAATGGACCGTATCAAGACTATGTTCCAAATATCGCTCTACGGGGAAGTTGGCAGCAGATAATAAAGGTGGAAGACCGCGTTCCACCACTTCTAGAGAGGATTCTATGATTGTCAGATCCGTCAAGAAGGATCCCTGTTTGCTACATCGAGCCATCTTTTACAAATATTTTTTTCTAAAAAGTTGTCACTGAAAAATAATATGCATGCTAATAAACAGAAAAATTAGAAATTATTTCTATTATTATTTAGCTAAGAACAACCATATCCTCTTTCAGACTGCTTTTTTAGCTTCAATAAGACTAATACTTCAAAAAGTTGACTTGACTAATGACTTCAACTTGACTAATACTTCAAAAAGTGAGCAACTTATTATTTATTATTTTTATATCTGAAACAATACAACAAATTGCGTTGACTCATAAATAATAAATTCGTATATAATTTTATTAAGTGGCAAGAAATATGTCGTAAACGTTTTTAAAGCAAAGCATAATAATAAAGATAATGTATTAAAACAATCGAGGTGTTGGTGTAGTTACCTACATTACTGACAGTTTTAACTGTCATAAAGGTAGTCAATTCTATAAAAGTGTTCTCAAACAAATTTGGGTATCTGTAAAAGATAATAACAAATATATACTTATCTACTTATATTATCTTTTTATTATAAAACAAATGATGCTAATTTAATAAAATATATTGTTGAGTCCTTTAAATTAGACCATAGCTTATTAAGAAAGCCCTAAGATGCTGCTTCATTGTCGGTGATTTTAACCTATTTAATATAAAGTGGTCTAATGATGGTATTAAATCTTTTAACCCAAACAGTTCTACCTAATAATATATTTGGAATATTTACTAAAACAGCCTCACTAACCCCAAGTGTCGCTTTAGTATCATTTAAAGAATCTTAGTTTTAGAACCGTTTTTCGAAAGTGAATCCCAATTGTTGAGTTACAAAAAAGGTGACTTCAATTTAATATCGAATTTTATTGCATCAATCAACTTGGATATTTTATTTCTACCAAGAACCGCGGATCAATGTTAAATTGAAATGTTTAACCAATCGTACTGCTTGCGAATAATTAATCCCCAAGGTTAATAAAACAAAGAGAGGGTGTGATGTTTCTCAACATTCAAAAACTTAATCCGAGCAAAAAAATTCGCTCAGTATATCAACTGCTTAACTAAATTGAAGAACAATAAACTTAAGATAAATTACAATTGATCTACAATAGAAACGATTACTATTTGCAATTCTTATTCGTTCCGTAAATGCTGAAATACTCAAAGCAAAATATGATAAGGAAATAATATTATTATGCCAGAAAAACCCAAAACTTTTTAACAAATATGTTAACGAACAGCTAAAAGTTCAAGATAGAGTTTGTTCTCTCAAAGATACTAAAGGAGGAGTTATTGGAGCTCTTCCTTATACAGTTGATAATCTGAACTCTCAATTTAAATCTTTACACTTGAATGATCTGAATATTTTCCATTGTTAAATAAAGGTGATGTTAAAAGTGTTAATGATCTAATAATGACAACTTGGGTTTTTCTATTTCAGACATTATTAAGTAACAACCAATCTAAACCCTATAAATCTTTTTTCCTTTTACAAAAATCTTTAGTTCTTTAATTTTGGAATAAAATCTTTCATTTAGGAATACTGTTTGTTAAGAACGAAATCTTTAAGCACGTTAACGATAATAACATACTCTAATCAACATGGCTTTTTTCACCATAAGTTATGCAAAACTAATCTCAATGAGACTTTTGATGTTATTTAGTTTTCTATAACATTTCGCCAGTTTATTGATGTTAATAAGACCAATCTATAAATATACAGTGTCTATTTGGACAGTTTATTTAAAAACTTAGAAAATCTTGATTAAATCTGTTCAACGCAAAGCAACAAAATCGGCTTCCAGCTTGAGACGTTTTTAATAATAAAAAAGACTTGGAAGATTGAATCTATATTAATTGACTAAGTGTTTGGGTTGAAGCAACGATAAGGCTAGCGTTCGGAGAAATTTTCCGCACTTTATTCCCGCATTTTACACATTGAAAACTTCTGCATCTTTGCATTTTAACCGTTTCCACAAATATATACTGTGATATAAGTCGCTTATTAATAAATATAATCCAAGTATGATATGTTTGACATGACCAATTAGCGTGCCTTTTGCAAAAAGATCCTTAAACACTTAAAAAAAAAAAACTTGTTTAAGGACAACAATCCTGCAAATCATTTAGTTTGCACTAAATATAATAGGTATTGAAGCAGAAATAACAGCTCAATTAAATATATCCAAGTATGATATATTTGACATGACCAGTTAGCAAAATGAAAACATGGCAATATATATGTATAATATATATAAAATATATATATATATACATATATATATATATATATATATATATATATATATATATATATATATATATATATATATATATATATATATATATATATATATATTAATACTTAAGGCTATTTTGTATTGTAATAATAAAACAAAACTCAGAGTCGCAAAAGAGTGCTCAATATTTAAAAAGATATTTTAAATAGAGCGATATATATATATATATATATATATATATATATATATATATATATATATATATATATATATATATATATATATATATATATATATATTAACGGAGAAAAAACAACTTTTTCTATGGTACTTTAAGTTTTATGCATATACGGCAATCATCAGCCATTAAATACAAAATCAAAAACAAAAAACCCCGCTACAAATTACAAAATACTGTGTAGTAGAATCTTTACGTCGCTAAGACGTAGTTGATGGCAACCAAACAAAAAGCAAATATTAGCTAATCACCGACCAATGATTAGCTTTTATATTTCTTGTGCATAATCATCGATTTTGTTGTGCTTTTCTTGTGCCTAATCACCGAGTGTGTTGATGTTTTCTTGTGACTAACAACCGATAAAACATGTGCCTAATCACCGACCGGTGATTAGACACAAGTATAAAGTCCTCTTATCTTTTTTTGACGCCGGTGTCAAAAAACGATACGAGGACTTTATTCTCGTGCCTGCATTTTGAAATCAACTTATTTCGTTTATTTAACAAGTTATCACCATATTATATGTTAAAATAAGGAATTATAAGAAATATCAGTCATATTATATGTTAAAATAAGAAATTTTTCGTATAAGCCAAGATTGCAAATTTTTGACGAAGGATTGCAACGTTTTATAGTTTTCCACTTAAGGGTGTAAACATTTTGTCTTTTATGTTATAAGGATTGCAACGTTTTATAGTTTTCCACTTAAGGGTGTAAACATTTTGTCTTTTATGTCCCGAATTTCTTTAGACAACTATATATAATATATTTATATATATATATATATATATATATATATATATATATATATATATATATATATATATATATATATATATATATATATATATATATATATATATATATATATATATATATATATATATATATATATGTATATATATTTCATTAAAAGTTATTCTTTAAAAACATTTTTTCTAATTACAAAATGACCCTATAAAATACTGCGCAATCTCAAAAGGTGAAATACTTAAAAAGTGTAGCGGTTACAAAGTTTAGGTGAAATTCCCAAAAAAAAATTTGATTGTATTGACAGAAATTTGATCTTCCATTTTAGAATATTTAAAAATTTTCTTTCTACCGCTGTATATACACTTTTTCTTTTTAGAAAATGTCATCTCTTTTAGAAATATTCTCTTTTGTCTTTTGTTTAGAAATGTCTCCTTTAGAAATATTCTCTTTTGTCATCTTTCTTTTTAGAAAATGTCTTCTCTTTTAAGATTTAAAAAGTATTTAATAGAAATAAATTTAAACCACTTAAAATTTAATTAAATTAAATCAAAACCATCTAATAAAATTAATAATTGTGAATTAAGTTGTCTTCATAAAAATTCAATCTTATTAAGTTCTAATTCATATCAAGCTTGGGTGTATCTTCCGCCGTCATGCCGAAAAATCATACTTCACCACAGATAATAAGATGTCAGACCAAGCTCACCAAAAATGATATGTAATAACAAAAAAAGGTCGATTTGGCTCACTTTTGATGCTTATAATATGAAATAATAAAAAAAAAAAATATGGCGTAAAGATCAATCTTTAAAGTGGAAATTACAAGAGCTTGTCAAACAATACAAAAAAAATACCAGAGCTTGTCGAACAATACATAAAAAAAATTCTTTACAAATACAAAAAAGAATAACCATTAAAAAGTTTAAATTTTAAAAAAGTTCAACTTTCAATACAAAAAGTTTAGCTTTCAATACAAAAAGTTTAGCTTTCAATACAAAAAGTTTAGCTTTCAATACAAAAAGTTTAGCTTTCAATACAAAAAGTTTAGCTTTCAATACAAAAAGTTTAGCTTTCAATACAAAAGTTTAGTTTTCAATACAAAAGTTCCAAACATTTGTCACGCAAAATCAAACAAATCTCAAAATAAGTTTAGAGTTACCGGGACAGATAGCAGATTTATGGCTGACACACTAAATGATCAATTTTAATCATTCTTCAATAGTTATGGAAGTAACGGAAAGACTTTTCACTACTTCCAGATCTGAGCGTTTATCTAGTCCTCATTTTCCAACTGATGATATCAAAAGTAAACTAAAAAAATCGAACCAAAATAAAACAACTGGACCACAACAATATTCGTCCAATGATATAAAAACAACGTGTTTATGTATTAGCGGAATATTTCATAATTTAACAAATCACTTTCAAAAAGATCAAATCCTCATGTATGGCATAATGCAAATGTCACTTCATTATTTTAAAAAAGTTTTACATGTAAACCAAGTAATTAATTTTAATAAAATTAAGCAGTCAATACCATTGTAAATTATCTTTCAAAACTAAATTTGGTATTTTAATTTAAACATGGTTTTGTAAAGCATAAAGCATGTGTTACAAACTTATTAGAATCCAATAGTTATGTCACGAAATGCTAGTCTAACAAAAATGCAGCAGATGTGATATATCTTGACTTTTCAAAAGCATTTGACACAATTTCTCATGCCTTATTAATCTTCAAGCTAAAAGCTTATGATATTTTTGGTAACCTTTCTGATTTGATAATAGACTTTCTTACTTAAACAGTGAGTAGTATATGGAGAACATATACCTGACTGGGCTTTTGTAAATAGGTGTTTCTCAAAAGGCTATTTTTTTCTCTTAATAATTTATATCAACAATATGCTAGATATTTTAAAATTTGTCTGTTAACTATATGCATATGGTTCTTAATAAATAAATGATCTACGAGTAAAAAGTATTCTTAATGATACTACTGACATTCAAACTAATTTAAATAAAATTATGGAAAAAAGTTTGGTAATAAAGAACAACCTAGAAAAATGTCAAGTTAAGCATATGGGAAGAAACAACCTAAGGTATCTGTTTATTTCAAGATATAATTAACTATTTAAACTACGATTCCGGAAAACCAGACGTAGAAAAAGATCTCCATATATTTGTTTCAGGTGATGCTAAATATTTTCAGCAAGTTAATCATTTAATCATGCTAGTAATAAAGCTAACACAATGTTTAATACGTTAAAAAAAAACATTTATATCAAGGGATTTGATGTTACGGACAAAGTTATACAAAACATATGCCAGACCTAACGTAGAATAGATATAAAAATTATTAAGAAAATACAGACAATCTACAAAAGTACCGACCAAATGAAAATTAGTTACACAGAAAGTGATAACTTAAATGATAAAATTAAAAAACAAGCCAGTATTAGATTCTTGGGAGTTTTTGTTGATGAGAATTTTTACTGGCTTCCCCAAATAAGATATATTCAATCTAAAATC
This sequence comes from Hydra vulgaris, assembly GCF_038396675.1. Lineage (NCBI taxonomy): Eukaryota > Metazoa > Cnidaria > Hydrozoa > Anthoathecata > Hydridae > Hydra > Hydra vulgaris. The sequence goes on from NC_088920.1 coordinate 10,029,748, forward strand.
ACTAATATAGTTGGTATAATGTATCGAGTTCGCTCATATATCAATAAACAAAGTCTCAAACTAATATATTTTGGGCTAATTTATTGCTTCATCAGCTATGCAAACATAACATGGGCGAGTACGCAACCATCAAAACTTAAAAAAATTTATAGTCTGCAAAAACATGCTAGCAGAATCATTTACCATAAAAATAAGCGCGAACACGCCAAACCTATAATGAAAGATGGATGTTTATGAAATAAATATCTATCAGCATTTAATTTTCATGTATCGATTCAATAATAATCTCTCTCCTGCAAACTTTAATAACAAGTTTGAAATAAACATAAATCAAAACTATTATCTAAGAGCAAATATTGGTAACTCATATAAAATGCCTCAATACTTTACTTAATATGCTGAATAAAGCATTGCATATCGAGGACCAAATATATGGAATAGTTAAAAGAAAATGCAGGACCAACAAAAAGAAAATGCAGGACCAACAAAAAGAAAATGCAGAACCAACAATAAGAAAATGCAGGACCAACAAAAAGGAAAAAATGCAACAAGTAGCGTTTATTCTCACTTCTTTTAATGAAAATGATAAATGACTATTATACTTAAAAAAACTATTTCTAAAGTTGAAAGGGTCAAAAGATATTGTATCACCGCAGGCAGACTGCGATTTACATCGGAAAATATGTAAAAATTAATTAGGTTTAAACATACTTTTTATGACACTTCTTTTTGCATACAACATTTAGTTCTGTCAAATTATAAATGTTACGGTGAAGTTGTCCATTTTTTAAATTAATAATTACATTACACAAATTGTTTTATTTTTTTTTTACCTATATTTTTTTTGTCTACGTATACAAACCAAAAAACTATAAAATATGATTTTTATATTTTAGATTTTTCAACTCAAAATATTGGTCAGGTGACAGTTTAATTATTGAAGATAAATGTTTTCTGATGGAATTAGTAAACTAAAAAAGTATTTTTTATTTAAATCATGCACCAACAATATATATAAACTGTTTACCGTCATATTTAATAAAGTTGCAAAAGATGAATTAGAAATTTGAATTCACATTTACTTAAGATGGTATACCCCCTATTATAGTTTTGGAATTTTTTTTCAGAAAAATCAGTTAGTTTATTATTTAATTCACAGAACATATTTATGATTTTTAAAAAAATAAATAAGTAGGTAAAAATGTGTGTAATTAGGCCGTTATAGGATATTGAGGTCCATAACAACGCCATAGCAACGCGTTTTTAAACAAGAAAATTTCAACTTGTTAAAGCTTCTAAACAACAACATCTTATCTTTACAACAGCTTCTTCTGTATTATGTGCTTTATGTTTAGTGAATCTTTTTAATGGGCCCATGCTTTTTTTATAATGTAACTTTTGTAATGTAACTTTTCTTTGTTTTTTTTTCAATTTTTCTCAAAACGGCATTTTTAGCAAATATGTCTCTTTTAAAACATGATATTTTCAGATTGCAACCAAATGATAATTTGAAATTTTCAGCGTGCTTTTGTTGTTGTTCGACTTAGGTAATGAAGCAGAATTACAAATACATATGGAGTCAAAGTATATTTAATACCTTTTTTTTTCTTTCCTTTTTGTTAAAAAACGCTCTATGCATCTTCAATACATAGTTTTCCAAAACATAATGTGAAAATTTTTGAACTAAATGATATATAGAAATGGAGATACCTTGAGTTAAGTTATACCCACTTTGGCGTAATTTTTATAGAATAAGTGAGGCAAAAGTTGGGAAATCAAGATTTTATATTTAGAAAAATATTAACATACTCGTTTCAATTTGTGTGATGGCATTTTTAATTTTGCTTTGATTATATAAAGAAACTTTTTTGAATGGGGATGCACGACCTTAAAATTATAAACAAAATGATAAGGCTTTTTTTTTTAATTAAAATTCAGATTTGTGTTCATATTAAGTTTTGGTTACAAATAATTTGTATCTGTAGTAAAAATTAAATTATTACATTAAATAACCGAAGTTAAGGTATACCAAAATATAGCTAATACTACTGACATTAAATAATGTACCCACTTTCAGATTCCAATTCTAGCTGAATAGATGATAAAAATGACTGAATGTTTACATCAGTTGTCATAACAACATTAATATTGATTAATTTAAAAAGTCTAATTTGTATTATAAAGCTGAAATGTAAATGTTGAAGTATAAATTCATTTCCTTATAAATATAATTGGTGTTAAAAATAATGTTATTATAGACATAACCAACTCATGCATTACAAGATAACTCGTAGTGATAACAAGATAACTCTTGGTGATGACGAGATAATTTTTGGTGATGACAAGATAACTCCTGGTGATGACAAGATAACTTCTGGTGAAATACATATAAAGGTTGGAGGTGACCATGGAGGTAGTTCATTCAAAATGTTTAATCAAGTAGCTATGTTAGAAATGCCAATTCAAAGAACAAGAAACAGTTTTCAGATTATTAGAGGTCAAAAACTAGTCAGTCAGCCCTTAAAATTAGGCTCTCAAGGCACTCAGATAAAATAAGACAGATTCAGCTAATGAAATGGAGGAAAATATAAGATGTTTCCTAAATTTAGTTTGAGATAATAATAATAATAAATGTTTGTAGATATACCTATTTTAGTTATGATATGATTTCAAAGCATTGTTGTTTTAGAAAAAATGATTTAATGTATTTATATTTGGCATTTCTAAATACTTTTGTAATGCCTACGGCATCTCAGGAATAACTCGTTAAAACATAAAATCAGTACTTTTTGAGTTAAAAGTTAAAAATGCATATGGTTTATAATATCATTATTACAAAATAATTTCATTTAACAGGTTGAAATTGCTGCTTATAATGTAAAATCGCAAAAAATGAAATGCAATTGAGCATGAAAGACTGAAATCAACTAATCCGTTTGAGAACAATAGAATCTTTGAAATCAGATTTAAAAATGATGAAGACAACAATGAAAATAAAAAGAAGTTCAATAACGTTATTGATGATGATGAGCAATTATTTAATATACCAATTGAAAAGGTTTGTAGTAAATGATGCCAAAGCATTATTGCCAGAAAATATATGTTTCACGCATTAAAATATTTTTATCATGTATTATTAATCAGTTATTATAAATATCATGGCAATATATACATAGTTCTCCACATCATACTTAGATTTTTTTTTTTTATTTTCAACTTTTTGAAGAAGGTATCTTATTTTCTTGATTTCAAACTAGCAGGAGTTGCTTCAATCAATGATAAACGTCAATTAAATATGATGGCTATGTTGAGAAATAGGTAGAGATATTCCAGATAATATATTCCATTGAATACATAAATAACAAAATTTTTTTTAGTCAAGATGCATGTGTAAGTAAAGTATTTTATAACCCTGAAAATTAGTACCAGAAACAACGACTTGTTTAAAAGACATTAATTGGGTTATTTTTGCATCAATTTGAATCATTTGAAGTCTTTTTAAATATATTTATTCTTTCAGGCATTAACAATGATCTATATATATATATATATATATATATATATATATATATATATATATATATATATATATATATATATATATATATATATATATATATATATGTATATATATATATATATATATATATATATATATATACATATATATATATATATATATATATATATATATATATATATATATATATATATATATATATATATATATATATATATATATATATATATATCACTGGTTGGTGTTTAGGAAAACTATTTATTAGAATGACTTTTGGTTTATTACTTTGTATAGTTTCCATTTAGATTTTCTTATTGTACCATGCAATTATTATTAAAATATGCTTATTGTACCAAGTTAGATCAAAATATTGTCTTTGCCAAAATGGCCCTTGTAAAAGGGAAAACTTTACAGAAGTCTGAACTCAAACACAAAGATTTGTTTTAAGGGTAAAAAAACAAACGTTTTTTTTCCTTTATGTCATGATTGTATGTTTTAAATAAATTTTGTTAATTTATTCAACTATCAAAATATAGAAATATTTTTGTGATTCATTAGTTTTTCAGTTTATCAAGGAACTGTTTTATCTATATCTGGTGATACTGCTAAACGACATTTAAGTAATAACCTTTCGAAAGCAGGAAAACTCATGTGAGCATCAAATAGCAAGTTAAGGATCGTCCAATAGTTACGTCACGCAGTTTACAATTATTTTTGATCTCCTCCACCCCCCTCTTTCTCACAAAACCTTAACAATTTAATAACAAGTTTTGTATGAGTCGTCACAAAACCACTAACCCCCATTCTCCCTCCTTAGAGCGTGACGTAATTTATGAACAACCACTTAGTTCATTTTCTGGTATTTTTGGTATACTAATTGTTCATTCTAAATGTTTTTTTATTCCGGTTTTGAAAACGCTTATAATTGAATTTGCTTGTAATTTTATGTTTCATTTAATTTCATCTTTTAGTGTCAAACAAAGAAAATACAATGTATTTAAGATAAGATTGAATTTGATGAGAAAAGAAAATCAAACATCTTTTAATTTAAAATATTGTATATAACTTGAAAGTTTTGAAATCAAAGTGTTGCAAGGTTAAATTTTTGTTTTTTCTTTTCCTTATTCAATTAATTGCCTGGAATAATTTTTTTTTCTTTAAAAAAAATAAATTTCAGTTATCTAGTTTACATTTTTATTTTTATAAATTGCTTGTGGTGATTACTGATTCTTTAGACCTCTGTATTTTGTTGAGTTTATAAAATATTTACGACCTCTAAAATTTGTTGCCTTTATAAAATGTTTACTCGCAGAAATCGATTAACTTTACTTGTAGAAAATTTATTGACTTTACTTATAGAAATTTATTGAGTATATATTTAACTTGACTAAAGTAGAGTTTATCATTGTTATTAACAAAATTGTTTAATCAGTAAATATTTTGGTAAGAAGATCCATTTAGCCAACTTTCTATTGCTTTATTTCGAATATTGTGTGTTATTTATTTCGAGTTTTTGCATGTTTCGAGTATTGTGTATTTTTAATTTTTTGCATTTCGAAAGTTGTGTGTAAATTAACTTATATTTTACTTTTTGAGTATTGCGTGTAATTTTAAACCTAAAAAATATTTGTTAAATATTAACACCTTCGTTTTGGATTTTAAATCCGGTAATAAATTTGTACAAATTCTCAGTTATTTTTGGCTGTTAAAGATCCATACTCTTTTTCTTCTTTTAAATCATCTCAAAGTTCGTTTATCAATTTTAATAAATTAACACTTTTTTTCTTCTTTTAAATTTTCTTGAATTATTGACAAGCAAAAAAGATGTAGATGCAGAAAAATTGCTGTTTTGACCAATGTGTTCCCGTCTAAGTTTTTTTATTTAAATTTTGTCTAAAGCCATTAATAAATATAAACAAATAAAAATTACAAAATACAAAAATAATAGAGCGTGTTTATATAAATTTCTTATTTTTAAAAGTATTTCAAAATATTACCATTAAAAACAATGATTTATTTTAATTTCTTTTTAAAGACTGGGAAGGTAATTGGTAAATCAAAATTAGGTGAAACGATTTTGTTCCAGAGATTAGGTGCACGTTACGCTATACAGAACAAATTCAATTTTGTTCAACAAATATAGAGTAAGTCCATAGAGTAAGTTATCATTTCGTAGTGTAAAGTCATTTTTTGTTTTTAATGTAATAAAATCTTTAATAATATGTAATGACGGATTGATTTTACATCAAAAAATAAAACATAACATTTTATATAAATTCACTTCATAAATATTAAGTTCATTAATATTTTTAAATAAAAACTTTGAATACGAAAGTCGATTTTCAAAACAAATTAAGTGTATTGCGTGTTTCTGACGATGGTACATAATAAGAAACTTTCTCTTGCTTGTACTTCCCTATGAAATAATTGCATAGTCAATATAACTATGTGTAATTAAGTAATAGAGTTGGATTAAAATGCTTTGTTCAAATAGTTTCTTGGCCTATATATTGATAAACTAGGTATTGGCCCAAAAATATGATTACACAAAAGCAATAATGTTTTTTCTTTATCTTATACGTCCTATCATTTCATATTCATTTATTTTTAAATAGTGGTGTCTCAATGCAAATGTATATTTATGTTAAAGTAAGTTTAAATAGACATTTGTATTTAAAGAAGGTTTTGTTTATTTATATGTCATGTATATAAAATCATAGAGGTATAAGATAAAGAAAAAACATTATTTCTTTTGTGTAATCATAATTTATCTAGTGGTGATAATAAACAGCGTTTCCCCTCAGAAAAGCGTTTATTATTACCGGCGTTTTGAAGAGGCTCAGCACCAATACTTAGTTTATCCCGTCAGTTAAACATCATCGCCATTTCTGCTTTACCCCGCGATTTACACCTCATCCATACTGCAGTAAAAAAAGGACTTCACGCCAAACAGCTAAAACTTCCCCCAAATTTGGGTGAAGTTATTTAAAATTAAATATGTAAATAATATATATATATATATATATATATATATATATATATATATATATATATATATATATATATATATATATATATATATATATATATATATATATATATATATATACATATATATATATATATATATATACATATATATATGTATATATATATTTATATTTATATATAAAATAAGATTTAAACAAAATATTTAATTTTAAAAAATGCCATATATATATACATATATATATGTATATATATATTTATATTTATATATAAAATAAAATTTAAACAAAATATTTAATTTTAAAAAATGACGATAATTAATAGACTAAAATGTAAGCGATAAACTAAAATGATAAGCAAAATGTTCAAATCTCCGATATTTTTAGAGATTTGTACAATATGCGGTGTCCTTGTAACTTGTGATGAGAATCAAGATAAATGCTTAGAAAACTAGTAAAAGTTTCCTTTTTCATTTCAAATTCATTATTAAAAATTTTTGACATGATTGTTGGTTAAAAAATGTTTTTCAGATATAGGGTAAGACAAAATATAATTTGTTTTATCAAAATTTATGGTCAATTTGTTACATTTAAACCGCAAAGATACGCATTAAAGTTCTTAATTCATATCAGAAAAAAGCTCATCAATATTACTGTTTGATAAGAATAAATTCGTATTTTTAGCTAACCAGATATTCCGAAGAAAAGCTGCTTTAGTTAAATCATTAACACAAATTAAAAATGTAAAAGGAACTAGAATAAAGCCTTGTGGAACACCGCAGGTTATTTCAACATAGTCACTTTAAAGGCCATCGTTATAGGTAACAAATTGCTTTCTTTTTGATAAGTAACTATGAAACTATTTTAGCATATTGTTATTGATTTCATAGTGTTTGAGCTTTCTGAGCAATATTTTATGGTCAACTGTGTCGAAAGCCTTCGAAAGATCAATAAAGACTCCTAAAGTATACTGTTTTTTTTCGAAAGATTCTGAGATTTCCCTTACAAATTGAATAAATGCGTGCTTTTATTCAATTTTTAAGGGAAAACAGCCAAACTGTTTTGCTATATAGTACATAATTTTGGTCGAGATATTTAAATATTCTATTATATATTATTCTTTCTATTAATTTTGAAAAGCTTGAAACAACCGAAATCGGGCGATGGTTGTTAATGTTTGTTTTATCGCCTTGTTTGTAAATTGGTATAACTTTGGCAATTTTCAATTGGTACGGGAAAACTGCTTGTTTTATATAAAACAAAGAGTTTTCCCGTACCAAAAATGCATCTATATATAGATGCATTAAATACTTCATAAAGAATATCTTTCAAACTTTTATAACAATCTATAATTACGTTACCACTTACTTCATCAGCGCCAATAGCTTTATTTCTTTTTAGATATTTAAAGACACTATCGAGCTCTATTATAAATGAGAGTTATCTATAGGACACAAGTAGTCTTCAAACGAAGTCTTGGTCATAGGAATCTTTTAAGAAAGATTGGTTCCAATTTCAGTCAAAAATTTGTTAAATAATTTTGCAATTTTGCTCGGTTCACATTTATTTATATTTTCAAATTTTATAGTTTGTGGTGAAGAATTCAAGTGATCTTTTGATTTTCTGGTTATTACTTTTGTTATTTGTTAGGTGCGTGTTGAGTTGTTTATATACTCTTTGATCGGATTAGTATATAAATTTTTATCATTTTTATGTATTTTTTCATTTGCAGAAGATTTAATCTATAAATATTTTTTATACAACTTTTGCTTTATATTTGAAGAGTTTTTTAAGCTTTAGTACTCGAAGGACTTTTAAAGGTTATATGACATGAAATTTTCTTGTAGTGGAAAGTTCGCGTAATACACTAAATAGAATGTTTCAAAAAAATTTTAATGTTACTTGCATCGTAATGATAGATAATGTTCAAAATCATTTATTTTTTTCTTTGTAAATACATTTTTTTACATTTTTATTTTGTTTAATTTTATTTCATAATATTGTGTTAATAATTAGGAAAACACGAAAGTGGTCCGATGTTTCAGTTTTTATGATGGAGTTCAAGTTTTATGGATGGAGTTATTAAAGATGTCTGTAGTAAAAATATTGTCAATGAGAGTAACAAAACCTTTTTTACTCTAATTGGATGATTGATTAGGGGGATTGCACCTGCTTAAAATATTTCATCATAGAAACGTTTCACTTTTTTGTCATCGTTATAAATAAAACAGCCAATTTAAAATCCCCGGTTATAGTTTTTTTTTCTTTCGTTGTTACCAGCACAGTTGGACAAAATCGAGTTTTTTGTGCCAAAATTATTTTCGTAGTTTTTTCTATTAGAATAGCTATATTTATATATAAAATGCATAAATAAAGTAATAAACATGTAATTATATAATATATAAAAAAAATACCAAAAAAATTAAATTTTGGTGAAAAATACGAATTATTTTTAATGGGCAAGACAACTTTTATCAGTGTAAACATTAAAAATATTCCTTTTCAATTCATGTATTTGTCATAAAATAATTTTTTAGATTTACATTTACAGAACTTATATATCATAACAGTAATTTAGTAGGTATTCTTTGTATACAAAACATCTTTTTTACATAATCAGTATTTCTCATCAACTGACCATTAACCGAAGACCAATCCTTTTGTTATAACTTTTTTTATTGCAAAAAATAGAAAAATATTTATGATGCATGGCTATATAAATACATTTAGCATGAGATTTACATAGTCAAATGTTCGGAGAATATTGGAGGATAGTTCATCTGATACCTAATAGTAAAGGTTAGTAGCAAAAAAAATATCGAAAACTGTCTGTTTTCGATGCATAAAAACTAATGATTACACTTACGTTAAACTGTTTTTAAAAGTCTGAGCGAAAAAAACATTGTTAATTAAAATAATATATTTTAAAATGAAATTCAATAAAGTTAATTTAAAACAATAGTCGCGTGAGAAGGTTGATAAATAAAAAATGCCATCATCTTATGTAGGAAGTCCTAGAGCTTTAAAAAAATTTTTTGAAGATGCAATGGCAATTATTAAAAAGTATGGTAAACCAAATCTTTTTATTACTTTTACTTGCAACCCAAAATGGCATGAAATAACAGAAAATTTATATCCAGGTCAGACTGCAAATGATAGACCTGATTTGGTCACTCGAGTATTTAAACTCAAGTTAAATAAACTCCTCAATGATATATGGTGTATTAGGCAAAGTTGTAACGCATGTTCAGGTTATTGAGTTTCAAAAGCGTGGTTTGCCGCGTGCCCACATTTTACTTCATTTAGCCAATGATGACAAACTTGAAACAGCACAGGATATCAATAATTTAATATGTGCTGAAGTTCCAGTTCCGATTGTTAATCGTGAACTTTATGATATTATTAAAACTTGCATGAATCGCGGCCCATGTGGGATACTGAATCCTAATTCTCCCTGCATAAAAGATGGAGTGTGCAGCAAAAATTATCCTAAAGAACACAGTCATATGCCAACACAGTAGCCGTTCACAATGGTTATCCACAATATAGACGTCGTGTTGATGGGTTGGTTATCAATATTAAAGGCAACAATGTAGATTACCGTTAAGTGGTACCTTACAATCCTTGGTTATCTAAGAAATATCAAGCCCGCATTAATGTTGAAGCTTGCATGTCTGTCTAGGTTGTTAAATATTTGTACAAATACATATAAAAAACGCATGATTGTGCGAATGTTTTGATAAATGAACAGGTTAATCACAATGAAGTAAATACTTTTTTAGATTGTCGTTATGTTAGTGCACTTGAGGCACTGTGGAAATTATTTGAGTATCCTATAAGCCATATGTCACACACTATTATCCGTCTTAAGGTTCATATTCCTGAGAATCAGGTTGTGTATTTTAGAGAAGGAGAAGAACAAGTGGCTTTAGATCGTGCTGTCCAACGCCAAAATTAGACAGCTGTTTTCAGTTATTTTAACCTTTTGTGAACCTGACGACCCTTTGCATTTTGGAATACATTCAAGGCTTTTATGATAGAGGATTTCATTCATCGCCAAGTTCCATTAATATTACCTGAACAAGCTACTCTTCGAAAAATCGAAAAGATTATTAATCAAAGTGGTAAAACGCTATCTGATTATAATTTGCCTGTTGTTGCTGAATTCATAGATTTTAATCTACAAAATTTAAATGATAATGTTCAGCAATCAATTGATGAATAAAGATAAACATATTGGTATCAAAAATGAACACCGTAGCTAAAGTGCTCAGAAAATTAAGTAGTTTTTAAAAATTCTTTCTATTTTGTTCTTTTTTTAATTTTATTTTTTCCTTTTTACTTATTTTTCTATAACTTCCTACTATCATGGAATCACGTAGCTTTTTTAATGTTTAATCGTCGTCCCTATAGATAATAAATATTTTTAATTATTTTAATATGGTTTTCTTTACAATAGGCTATACTTGACTCTTCGGTCCTGGAGATAGCGGCTATTATAACTGATTTGGAAAAGTGCCTTCAACGTTAACTGTTTTTTTAGAAAAATATGTTTTATATAGATTTTTTAAAAATATTTTTGTTACGTATTTAACTATTTATCATGTAAATAAGTTTACTTTTTGTGTATGTATGTAATAAAATTTATTATTAAAGTGAACACAACTGTTCTATATATGGTTTTAACATCTCTTTTATAGCCTTTTCAGCTCATTAGGCCGGGTGAATAAAAAAAAGCAATTGCTTTTATTCAACGCTTTTAGACTAATTGCTCACCTTTATGTGAAAATATTTATCGATTTTGCTCAAATTTGAATTAAAGTAAAGCATATCAATTACTTCAAAAATGTCGAGTAAAAGCAATTGCTTTTTTTTATCAAGCTGACTTATACAAAAATTAATAAAAAGTTTTGAATAAAACTAATAATTTTGACGCAAAGTAAAGACGATCGCGAGGCAAAATATATTCCGGACATTTTTCGCTAAATATTCTCTACATTAGCATAAATTTGGATTGGATGAATGCTAAAATAAATATATGTTAATATAAAGTAAATCGATATTTGTTTACGGTATTTTTTTTTTTTTTTATTGCTAAATAAGACTTGGATAGTCTATGCATGTAATTCAAGTCATATTTTAACAAAACAATTTTGTGATTTAAGCATTTAATGTTCGAACGTTGCGGAATAAATGGTTAGCTGTATCTTTAAGGAAGCTAACAGTTTTGTTTAACTAAGAAGCCAAGAAAAATAAAAGTAAGCACAACTAAAAAAGTTAATAATAAATAAAAAATAATAAAAAATAATAAATTTATATTTCATTAGAGAAAACAAATAAAAATTAAATTATTAATAATTTATTTACTAAAAACCCGTATTACAGGTTGCATACTGCTAGTCTAAATATTAATACGCTAATGAATAATGCGCATAGTTACGCCTAATGTTCGTCTTGTTAATGACGGTTCTGTTTTCTGTAAAATACACCATTTCTTAGTTTTTAAGTAGTTTCTAGACTTTTGAATGCGCGGTTATATATTCCAAGCAGGAATATATAACCGCGCATTCGAGTATATATAGGAATATATAACCGCGCTTTCTAGGCTTTTCTAAAAGCGTTTCTGTACTCCACGCGGTCTTTCAAGCTAGGTCTTCCAGCCGATTAGAACTAATAAATTTTTAATTTCAAGAGGAACTGATGTTGTTCATTGTTTATAAAATAAAATTTGTTTGTTGTTCGTTGTTTTTATTTTTCTGTTTTTTTTTAGAAGAAGTTAAGACTAAAATAAATGGTAAAAAAATTTTTTTTTAGTACAATGTTTCTTTTTTAGTAAAGTGATTCAGTTTTGTCTTTAGTTTTTTTAGATCAATTTAAGCAAGTATTTTCATTTTTTAGAGCAGTTAAAAAGAGCTGAAGGCCTTTTTAGTAAGTATAAAGTGTATAGTAGTTTACTTATAGTTTATATTAGTAACATAGTTATATTAGTTTATTTATAGTTTATATTAATTTATATAGTACATAGTAGTTTATTTATAGTTTATATTAGTTCAAGTTTATTTATCGTTTACATTAGAAAGTTTATTTATAGATTATAGATTAGGATTAATGAGAATACAATTTTTTTTTAAACAGGCTAGCTGACAGCGACTTAAGTAAGTTTTATCATTTAGATTGTATTTGAGTACAAATGTAGCATTAGCAATTTTATTGTATATAATTTTATCTCAATTTTTATTTTTAGACAGACAGGTAGAACTCAGTAAGGACTTAGGTTTTGTAGATTCAAAAACTTTTTTTGAATACTCTTTTAAAGCATTGAATATGTTTTAAATATTTTAAAAGTTTTGTCATTTAGGTGTGGTAGTATTATCAGTTGGTGCAAATAGTAATGTCTTTTATTTTATTTTACAGCAATTAGTAATGTCTTTTAACTTATTTAAAAAAAAAAATCACTAAATATTGTTTATTTAAACATAATCATCAGGATAAAATAGATAAGATAGATAAAATAGCTTTTTTATTTAACATTTTTTTTATTTAGTTATAACTTCAGTTGCACCAGCCACAACAGGTAACTTCGTACGTTTATTTTAATATACTTGAATTACATTTGTTACTTAACTTTTCAAGCAATAAATATTGTTTATTTTAACATTATCGTCAAGATTATATAAATAAACTTTTTATTTGATAATTTATTTTAGTTGCTTCTGGATCAACTTTAAATAATGGTAACTCATTAATTCATATTTTATTATAAAAAGTTAAGTAGATATTTTAACGTTTATACATTTAAGTGGTTTTAATGTTTAGACACAGAATTGAAGACTGAAATAAGTCAGTTTTTTTGCTATTAGATAATTGTTAATAGGAATTTGTTTATTTGTACTGTAACTGGAATTTAAAAACTTCAAGTACTTAAGCTTTATTTTTTTTTTCTTTTAGAAGAGTTGGAAAAAAAACTAAGTATAAATTATGTGATTAGTATAGTTAAATAAAGCATTTATATCTGTACACTCAGTAGTACAAGTCAGTTGTCACATTTTAGAAAATGTCCAGGAGAGAGTATATAGTAAAATAATCAGTCTTTATTGGCTTTTTTATTCTTGATCGTTAAATTTACGTTTTATTAAATTTGTCTTATTTAATTTGTCTTGAGGCACATAAAATATAATTTTGACAAAAATAAAAAGTTAAATAAAAAAAGTGAAAAGTCATTTCTGAACTACAGACGTTTTTCCTTTGAACATTGTGGGGAAATCAGATCCTTTATATTGACCAAACTTTGTTTCACATTGTTGCAGGAAAGCAGTCTTTATATCTATGTAGATACTGAAAAACTAAAAGGTCTCATACATAACTCATTTTCACAAAAAACTGGTTAACCGACGTTTGTCTTCTGAGGTACAAATATTGAAATTTAAAGTTTATTTTTGTTTTTTGGTTTAGTTCATAGCTAATTTTAGGTTAGTTTTTATTAGTTTTAGCTTCAGTTATCTTTTTTCTTACTTTAGACAACTTCATGGAAGAAATGAGGGGAATAAGTAAAAAAAATTATAGTTATATATTTATTTATATGTAAATATAATTCTATCAATAATTCTGAGGTATATTTTGTCTTAAGTGTCTGGTAGAAGCATAACTGGTAGGGCTGTGTTTTAAATTTTATATATTTTTTACTGAGAAATATGTGCAATAGGTGAAAGAATTATTTAATATAAATATGACATTTTTAAACTGTTTGCATTTTACTCATATTTTTATTAAAATTTTAATTCTCACAAGTTTAACTCTTTTTAATTTACTTTTTTTTAATTTATTTTTAGCATCCTCTTCATCCTGTGAAAATGGTGAGGTTATGCTTTATATTTTGATTAAAAAAATTGTAAATATTTTTAAATCTTATTATATCCTTCCATTTGTAATTTTAGAGTCATTAACATTTGAGGAATACCAAAGATATCGCTCCCAACACCCAGGGCCTCTTTCAGAGAGGTCCTTCAATAAGTGGCAAAGTAATGGCTGTATGGATGAGCCATCCTTCAATTGGAGGGCTCATCCATACCGGAGTGTTGGGAGACACCGAAGAGAAAACAGAAACCAAAAGGTTGTAAATGTCTTCTATCAGTGAAGATATTTATATCTTTTTTGTTGCCGTTTTTTCTTCGGTGACCTATTTTTATTTTTTTTAATTTTGTAATTTTTTTTTTTAAATTTGTAATTTCTTTTTAAAATATATTGTTGTATATTTGGTTTGTTTTTGTCTTTTTTAATTGAAATTTTATTTGTTTTTCACCAATTAAATATAGTTAAATTGATTCACTACCCAATTATCATAATATGATGCTACATTCTATTTGTTAAAAATAATTAATTGGTAGTTTAATATATTGAAAACACTGCTTTTAAAATTTACTATAAGCCAAGACTATTTAGCTATATAAATGCAATTTATTTATATCTAATTGATTTTTTTTTTTTTAATGTTTTTAGTTTGCCTCTTTGAAAAAATTTTAATAAATGTTTGTTTGTTGTTGGTTATTCGTATTTTTCTAATTTTTATAGCCTGTCTCCTTTTCTTTAAATACTTTAAGACTGTTATTTGTGGACATGTAAGTGTATTTACATAAATCTGCGTATATTTCAGTATATTTTATATTTCTCTGTATCTTTATTTATATTTTCTTTTAGATAAAAAAAATAAGGTATAGAAAATAGTAAAATAGAAAATAGAAAAAAGTAGTAGAAAGTAAAAAAAATTATGATGGAAGTTGTAAAAACAATGTTGTGTTATGCTTCTTTTTAAGGTATCTGAATATATATTTAGATTTTTAAATTTGTTCTTAAATGGTTTCATCTCTTTTATTACTTTAAATAAAAATATACTAACTGACATTGCCAAAATAATATGGATATAAATAAATTCTAGAGGCTTTTATTTTGAATAATAGTTGTAATAAATTGTTTTAATTTTTGTTTATTGATTTTTAACCTCAATGGTTAACCAGTGGTTAAGCTAATAAGTTAAATTGTAGAGGTTTATATATCATATATATTCTAATTGCATTTGATTCTTTTTTTTAAATACATTGCTTAACATAAGGCATTTTGATTTTTTTTTTCTTTTCTTTTAAATAGTTAAATAAAATTGTCTTATAGATGAGAAACCAAGTAAGATTCAGCATTGTGTTTTTGTTTTTATTACCAAATAATATCTTTGTTATTAGGATTGCAGGTTTTTGTTAATTTTTCTTTTTGTAGATATGTTTACCACTTTGTAGATATGTTTACCACTTAGTAGATATATTTACAACTTTGTAGATATGTTTACCACTTAGTAGATATATTTACAACTTTGTAGATATGTTTACCACTTAGTAGATATATTTACAACTTTAGACTATTTTTGATATTTTTATTTTATTTCTTTTCACTTTTTTTTTGGATGGTCGATATTAGGCTTAAATAAGTTATTAGAAGAAATACTATCAACTTAAAAATAATTGTCAACTTTAAAATAATGTATCTATCAACTTTAAAATATTGTATATTTTTGCATAATTTAAAATTTTCTTTAACTATTTAATTTGTTTTTCTTTTTAGATTTTTTCTAAAACAGCATGCATTTATAAAAGTTACTTGATTGTTTCCTTTTGTTCACACTAAAATTTAAAGGTAGAAATTTTTATTTATGGTAGGATATGTGATATACCCTTAGTGAGGTATAATTTTCTACCTTATAAGGTAGAAAATTATACCTTTAAGTTAGAAAATTGTATGAAAAATAATTGTTTTTAATATAATTTTCTACCTTAAAAGGTAGAAAATTATACCTTACTAAGGGTATATCACATATCCTACCCTAAGGTAGAAATTGCTACCTTTTTTTTTTAGTGTGTAGATTAATAGTAAGTAACTTAATAGAAAAGATTGCAATTCCTTAGTTTCTTTTACATTCATTTGAGACTACATTAGTAATACTGCTGGTATTATGTTTCATAATAGTGAAATTGAAATTGATGATGTTGGGCTTGAAGAAGTTGTTAGTGTAAATGCTAATAGACGACTTGATAATAATAGTGAATCTGAAATAGATGATGATAAAGTCGTTAGTGTAAATGCTACTAGGGAACTTGAAAATAATCGTCATCGAAATGAGAGAAATAGAGCTAGACGAGATGAAATTAATTGTCGTCAAAATGAGAGAAATAGAGCTAGACGAGATAAAATTAATCGTCGTCAAAATAAGAGCTAGACAAGCAAAAATTCATTTGAACCCTAACGAGAATAATGTACGAAATGCTTTGAGACAAGGTAGAATGCATTGTATAGCAAGAAGTAATATTATTTCAGATAATAATTATTTAGGAGAAATGAACCAGATCTGTCAACAATGTGGTGACTGTCAACATTTTCTATGTTGCCACAATGGAAAGGTAGTTTTTTCTCCTCTTTCACCGTTTCCGCAAACTTTACAAGATTTATTTTCAGGGAATTATATAGATCATAATTCCAATATGAATTTTCTAAAATATATTTGAAATTATAATGCCTGTCTTTCTTTTGCTTCATTTACAGCTAATATGGTTCAACCTTTGCTTCGTGGGCCACCATGTTTTATAATATGTGGTCAAGTTTTTCATCGTATAGGTAATCTTCGGCCAGATCAAGATATTTCTCCAACATATTGTATATCTATGACCCACTTGCAACAGTAAACTTTATAATGCATCAACATGGTAATGATCTTTGCCTACGTGATTTAATGTTTCATTTGCAAAGTATAGTAAGTGAAGAAAATCTTTTTGCTCTTGCTTTTAAAAACATGGCTAAAGTAGAAGATGAAGAAATTCATCAAGCATCTACAGACCCTCTGTAGATGCTTGATGAATTTTTTCATCTTCTACTTTAGCCATGTTTTTAAAAGCAAGAGCAAAAAGATTTTCTTCACTTACTATACTTTGCAAATGAAACATTAAATCACGTAAGCAAAGATCATTACCATGTTGATGCATTATAAAGTTTACTGTTGCAAGTGGGTCATAGATATTAGTCTCAGTTGTAAAAATGTCTTTACTTGAAGGGCAAGATAGACGTTGCTATAACCTCTGTTCGCACAATGAAGTTGCAGTTGTATTTGTTGGTGAAGATGGTGCACCACCTGCTTCCAGGGAATTGTTATTTACCCAAGAGGTCATCCTCTTAAAACTATATCAAGTATGTCTGCCAACTTAGATCCTATGGTTTATCCTCTGTTTTTCCAAAGAGGTGATGCTGGTTGGCATAATCAATTGGTTCACAACCCTGAACGCGCTACATTGGTTAGAAATCATGTTACTCTATCTCAGTATTACAATTATAGACTTTCAGTTAGACATATTTTTTTCAATTTTTTTATGGAAAGAAACTGTTTCAGCAATATGCTGTTAATGAATATGTCAAAATTAAAGGCCAGCGCCTTGCTTTCATCAAAAATAACCAAAACAAACTGAGAAGCGAGCAGTATGGTGCCTTACACGAACATATAAACAACCTCAGAACTGATCATGATGTTAGACCAGGGCGTGTTGTGGTTTTGCAATTAACTTATGTAGGAAGTCCTAGAGCCTTAAAATAAAACTTTGAAGATGCAATGGCTATAAATTAAAAATACGGTAAACCAGATCTTTTTATTACTTTTACCTGCAATCCAAAATTGCGCGAGATAACTGAAAATTTATATCCAGATTAGACTGCAAATGATAGACCTGACTTAATAACTCGATTATTCAAACTCAAATTGAGTAATCTCCTAAACGATATTTTTAAACATGGTGTATTAGGGAAAGTTGTAACCCATTTTCAGGTTATCGATTTTCAAAAGCGTGGTTTGCCACATGTTCATATTTTACTTAATTTTGCAAATGATGATAAACTTGAGACAGCACAGAATATCAATAATTTATTATCTGCAGAAACTTCAGATCCGATTGTAAATCCTGCAGCAAATAAAATCCTAAAGAATTTAATGCCAACGCTGTAGCAGTTCATAATGGTCATCCGCGTTACAGGCGCCGTGACAATAGCTTGGTTATCAATATTAAAGACAACAATGTAGATAACTATTCGGTTGAACCTTACAATCCTTGGTTATTAATGAAATATCAAGCCCATATTAATATTGAAGCTTGCATGTTTGTATAGGTTGTTAAATATTTGTACAAATACATATACAAAAGGCATGACTGCGCAAGTATTGTAAGGGTGTTGTGATTAATCATTTTGAGAATTTTTTGACTAACGATTAATTGGTTTAACGATTAATTGAGTTTTTTAAATATTAATTAATTTTGTTTCAAAGTAATAAAACAGTCCACTGTAATAAGAATGGTTATAATATTATAATGGTTAAAAGAGGCAAAGAATTTTAATTTTTATAATTATTGAAAACATAATAAGTTTTATAACTAAATCGTAATACATTAGTAAAAAACGTTTCAGAAGTTCAAATATAAGTTTTATAAGAAATTTTTAATATAAACAAGTTTAAATAACGTTTATTTCATGTCCATTTTGTTTCTGTAAAAGATATGAGCAAAGAAAGCATAAAGAATCAATAGTTTCAATTTAGTTACAAAAAGCCCTGCCGCACTAAAACATCTTTCAGCTTCGACCGACGATGGTGGATTAGTTAACAAAGCACTGCACATTTGTTCAAATAAATGACTTCCACTTCTTTTGTTAATTTTTTCAAAAATGCTCATTTCTTTTTTAATAGATGAAACGTTTTGTTTTGAAAATTTACTACAGTTGAAATATAGGTGTTTTTTTTTGACAAAATGCGATTCAATTCTTCTTTTTTTTGTTATATTTTCAGTACATTCATGAGTAGGCTCATCTTCTTGATTTAAACTATTTTCATTAACATTCTGATCAATGAGAAATAAACGATGAACAATTTCTTTAATTGTTAGAGCAATTTCGTTTCTTGTTGTACGTTTTAATATTGCATTTTTTTGTGTAAGTGCTTTTAGGTAAGTGTTGGGATCATCTAAATATTCTAACAGGCCTTCTACATTAATAATTCTACGTTCAAATATTCTTTTACTTACTGCTTCATAGAATTTCATACCAGTTTCACTTGATTGAGTTTTCAATTTAGAAAGTAAAAATTCAAATAATTTTAAAGCATCAATCATATTGCAATCTCGCCTTCCCAATGCAAGTGAACTTACCTCAATGATTTCTAATGATTCTACAATTTCCTCAACCTGCTTAATTTCACAATTTGTTGGATATAAATGAATAACTGACAAATTTATTAGTACTGATTTTATTATTTCTTTTAACTCCAAGAACCGCTTTAACATTGCCAACATTGAGTTCCAGCGTGTACTTACATCAATTATCATCATTTTTTCCTTTCTCAGTTTTTCTTGACACTATCTTTGCAGGAAAGCATTTTTTACAGGTGATTTTCTAAAAAAACGAGCAATTTTTCTAATTTTATTTATTGCTGATGAAAAATCTTGAACAAATTCGATTTCATAATTGAAAGGGGCTACTTCAACCCAACTTTGTCCTTCGCTTTTTTCAAAATCTTCCTCATCATCATCATATTCGTCACTTATTGAAGAGTTATCAAGTTCTGTTTCAAAATATTCGTCATCAGGTTCTACTAAATTTGTATGATTAGCATATAAAACATCTACCACAGCCAAATGTATGCCATGACTATGACAAATTTGATGATAAATACCCTTCAATCGTCCCATTTTTTTCATTACAGACGAACCATCTGTTATGACAGCAATTATGTGGTTTTTGAGCTGCAAATCGAACTCGTCTAGTTTTTTAATAACAATCTCAACTGCCGTGTTAGCTGGCATTGTGTCTTTTACTCTTATCATACCAATACTAATCACAATTCCGTTTTTCATATGGATATTCATACACATATAACGTCTGTTTTTTTTGAAACTCTACTCGTTTAATGATAATGAAAATCTCTCATCATCTTCTATTCTCTTTTTTAAATCACTTTTTAATTTTTCTCTAATCTGGTCAGCATACCCAAGTGTAATACTGTTAATTCCTTGTCTTGTTGTTGGCATATTTAAACCTTGAGCTTTCCATCCTTTGATAATTTCTTCACTATTTGCTAAAGTTGAAAACGGTATTTTATCTAAAGCTGTTAACTTTGCAAGAATTAACCCAGGACAAGAATTTTTTTTTGAAAATAGGATGAAATCATCTTTTGAGAATTACTTTGTGCAACTAATGAGCTTCCTGAAGCAGGCTCTAATAGAAGGTCGTGTTTGTGATGCATGTGGTACATTAAGGATGTAGTTGATAAATGCGATTTAAATTTGGTGTCACAATGCTTGCAATTTAAAGTTCGTGAATCGTTTATATTTTCTAATAAATGAACCCAAACCTTAGACTTTCTTTTTTTTTAAAGTTTTTCTAAAAGTAATAAATGTAAATATTCAAGATGTTCTTGGAAGTTATGGCTTATGTAGTTAGTTCCGTGGTTTAACATGAAACAATTACTAAATCCAGTGTCGACGATCCGGTGAATAAAGACGGAAAAACTCTAAAGTGCTTACTTTTATATAAAACCAAATCCTAATATAAAACGTCAAATAATCGTTCTAATTTTTCAAATAATCGATTAATTAATCAAAACAAAAAAAAAAACGAGTAATCGACTAATCGATAACAGCCCTAATTGTAATAAACGAACAAATTAACCATGATGAAGTAAATACTTTTTTAGATTGTCGTTATGTTAGTGCCTGAAGCATTGTGGCAAATATTCGAGTATCCCATTAGTCAAATGTCACACACTATTATCTGCCTTAAAGTTCATCTTCCTGAGAATCAGATAGTGTATTTTAAAGTAGGAGCAAAACAAGTAGCTTTAGATCGTGCTGCTCAACGAGATGCACATCTTACAGCATGGTTTTAGTTAAATTCTGAAAATGAAGAAGCCCAATGCTAATCATATGTAGACATTCCTTATCACTTTGTTTTAGATGATGAACTTTGTAAATGAAAGGTTAGACAAAGTGGTGGTAATAAGGTAATAGTAAGAATGTATAAAGTTAATCCAACCGGAGAATTGTTTTTTCTTATGCTGTTACTTTTGCAAGCAAAAGGAGCATCATTTTGGGAGGATGTGCGTACTGTTAATGGTATTGTCCTTCCCGTGGTGTCTATCGTTAAAAATGATTACAGATAGTTTCTCTAACTGCTTTTAATCATTCACTAAAAGCCAATATAGCATTTAATATTACTAGAGTACAATTGTTTATATCTCATTCATTTTTTTTTTTAATCCTTAGTATCATTAATATTTTTGCTCTTTGAATGAGAATAATTAAACGAGTTGGCTTTTCATTTAAGATAAAGATATTGGTTTGAAAAATGAACACCATAGCCAAAGTGCTCACAAAATTAAGTAATCTTTACAAACCTTTTTATTTTTTATTTTTTTTAATTTTTACTAATTTTTCCATAACTTCCTACTAATATAGAAACACGTAGCTTTTTTTAATGTTTAATCGTCGTCCCTATCGATAATAAATATTTTTAATTATTTTAATATGGTTTTCTTTATAATAAGCTATGCTTGACTTTTCGGTCCTGGATATAGCGGCTATTATAACTGATTTGGAAAAGTGCCTTCAACGTTAACTGTTTTTTAAGAAAAATATGTTTTATATAGATTTTTTAAAAATATTTTTGTTACGTGTTTAACTATTTATCACGTAAATAAATTTGTTTTTAAAAAAGTGAACACAATTTTAAATGTATAATTTTTACAACTGTTTTATATGGTTTTAACATCTGTTATATAGCCTTCTCAACTCATTAGGTCGGGTGAATAAAAAAAAAAGCAATTGCTTTTATTCAATGCTTTTAGACTAATTGCTCACCTTTATGTGAAAATATTTATCGATTTTGCTCAAATTTGTATTCACGTAAAGCGAAACAATTACTTCAAAAATGTCGAGTAAAAGCAATTGCTTTTTTATCAACCTGACTTATACAAAAATTAATAAAAAGTTTTAAATAAAACTAATAATTTTAACGGAAAGTTAAGACAAACGCAAGGCAAAATATATTCGAAACATTTTTAGCTAAATATTTTCTGCATTAGTATAAATTTGGATTGGATGAATGCTGAAATAAATATATATTGATATATGTTAACTACAGAGTAAATCGACATATTTGTTTACCGTACTTCTTTTATTTTTTTATTATTATTTTAGTTTCTGCTGGATTATTAAAAAAAGATAGCTTTAGTAATAAGCTTTAATATTATAGGAGCAGTATACAGGGATTAGCCTTATCCGGAATTGCGGATATATTTTTCAGCTTATAGTTTTTCCGGATATCCAAAACAATTTCTTTTCATACAAGTTTACAAGTTATATATTAATAAGTTATGTTAAGATACAAGTTAAGGTATAACTTTTGTGAATATTTATTTTTTAAGCTTCACTCATCACTCTTAGCAAAATAAAGAAAAGTTGAAAAAAAAATTAAAAACTACTCAGCTAAAAGCAAAATTAAGAGGAAGGAAAGGGAAAATATATTCAGGATATTATACCTAAACAATTTTTCGCTATTTTAAAATAAGACTTGGATGATCTATGCATATAATTCAAGTCATATTTTTACAAAACGATTTTGTTGTGATTTGCGCATTTAATGTTCGAGCGTTGCGAAATAAATGGTTAACTGTATCTTTAATGAAGCTAACAGTTTTGTTTAACTAAGAAGCCAAGAAAAATAAAAGTAAGCAGAATTAAAAAAGTATTAATAAATTTATATTTCATTAGAGAAAAAAAATAAAAATTAAATTGTTATTAATTTATTTACTAAAAACCGTATTACGGGTTGCCTACTGCTAGTTTTTATTATTGTACACATTATTATCCATAAAAAAAAAATCATAAAAATTATATACCATACTAATAGTTGTGTTTAATAATATTTATTATAATTAATTATAAAAATTAGTGTTATTAAAAAGAATTTTAACTATTCGTTAACATTATATAAAATTCACTATTTTTATATATATTTACTTTTATTATAAAAAATTATAATCATTTACTATAATTTTTATTATATTTTAAAACAAAATAACTATATATTTTAATATATATACTATAATTTTTATTATACTTTAAAACAAAATAACTATATATTATAATAATAAAATATTTTAAATAAAAATCTAATATATTAATTAAACTATAAACTTATTAATTTTTTAAATTATATCTTAATTTAAAATTTCGTACATATTAAAACATATGTAATTATAAAATAATATGTTAAATATTTTATTAGTTTTTATAATTAGTAATTTTAGTTTATATACTTAAATATTTTACGTTATAAAGTTTTTTAATTCATTGAGGTTACGAAGAACCTTTCCACGGTACTCGACAACAAACTTGATATTCAAATTCTGTATCCATTTATAAACGTCTTTTATGAAATCAATGTCGTCATGAAGACTAAGATAAAAATCTTCACAAAGATTAATCCACGGGAGAAAATTTTCTTCAAAATCTTTTTTTGTTATTAAATAAAGTGAGATTTTTATCCACAACAATTCTATCTTATATTTCGGTTTCCATCCTTCGAAATTAATTGGACATAAAAAGTAGACTTCGCGAACATTAGTTGAACATTGAACTAAGAGATTTTTTTCTTCATCACTTAAAATATTTTTATTAACGATTAACCACGATAACTTTCTTCCAGATTTTATGTAATGGTTTACGAAATAATTATTGCAAGAAGTTTCGTAAGAAGTTTTTCTATCGTCAATCGAAATACTCCACTCTTGTTTATGGACGATTGATGTTATATTATCAGTAAATGATGACTGACTTTCATAAAAACATTCAATGAATAAATCGCGATAAGCATTTAAGGAGTAATATACACTGAGACGATCTAGAGCAGAATTAAATATTAAATTTAAATAAAATCAAATAAAAAATAAATAAAAGAATATTCAAAATTATAATTTTATATACTTTATAATATTTTTCATAAATATACATATTATTAAAATTATAATTAAATAAAACAGTGTATGCAATTCATTATTAATTAATATATTATTTATTAAATTGTAATATTATCTACATTAATATAAAATTATAATCGTACACTTAAAAAAAAGGTATTGAGCTTTTAAAATTTCAATTTTAGTTTTTATTAATCGCACTTTCAAAAAAAAATAATTTTTTTTATATTAAAGATGTAACATATTTAAAAAATTTTAAAATAAATAACTAAGTACGTACACATTCTTTTACAAAATTAACCCCAATTTCCTTGCTAAGGCAAAGTTTTCAAAACATTGCATACAAAAAATTTTTTTAAATTAACTCGACGTTTCTCTGTTATATATCAAAATAATTTTTAAAAAATAGTGATTCAAGTGATTCCAACCAAGAATACATTTGTTATAAAAATACACTAATACGTATTTTTGTGAAAAATTTTCACGCTGTTATGCTTCTCACTAATATACGGTCTCATTCACACATTAAAACACAAATCTGAAAAATATGCAAATATAAGGTCCAAAAAAAGATTATGAACAAAAGTATACAATAAAGAACATATATTCGATTGACTGATTTTAAAGACTTTGATGTCTACTGATGATGTGAATGCACGTCAGATTAGCGCTCGCTGACTCGGATCTAAAACCTCACTCCATAGCACAACATTCCACACCAGCACGGGGCAGTAGCTTTTTTGGCTAAGAGTGATGGCTTGTCGCCTATGGTAACTAATGTGCGCATTCGATCAATTGAAATCCATTCTGTAGGTCTTAAACCTGGCTCTGATGTGCCAGCCCATAAGCGCAAGAAGTAAGTGTGTTTAGCTTTCTATTCACCCGATTCGAAAGTGAACGAAAACATAACGAGACTATACGAGACGACCAAACAGAACATACTAATGCACTACATCATCACACCTGTAGACATCAACAGTCTTTACAATCAGTCAACCAAATATTTGTTCTTTGTTAGATATGATCTACACACAGAGCGACTAGAATGTTAGTTGTTTCTCCCCTTGCCCCCCGAGCATCTAGCTTCGCTCTTATACTTCACAAAAGTCTTACCATTTTATATTTTCTTATGATTTTGTTTTTTTATTCAACGACACCATCTACAATCTGTTTTTATTTTCACATTTTCCAGGTCTACATAACTGGACGGCTTCGTTAGTCACTTTTTGCGATCTCTGTGTCGCATAAACAACTAAAACTTATTCTTCGTGGCTGGTGAGCCCCGACTTCCAATGTACGCCACAACAACTAAAACGGACATCAGGCTATCCCGTTAGATGTGGTTACGGCGCTCAATAACCTAATGACTACGCTGACACTCACGCACACGTTCATTCGGAAGCTCCACAATGCACGTCGAATCAGCGCTCGCTGACTATGTGCTCAGATCTAAAATCTCACTTCATAACACATCATTTCACACCAGTACGGGGTCGTAGTTCATTTGGCTAAAAGTAATGGCTTGTGGCCCACAGTGAATAATGTGTGCATTCGATCAATTGAAATCCATTCTGCAGGTCTTACGTCTGGCTTTGATGTGCTAGCCCATTAGCGCAAGAAGTGAGTGTGTTTAGCTTACTATTCACCCGATTTGAACGAAAACATAACGAGACCATACAAGACGACCAAACGGAACATACATACAACAACATCACACCTGTAGACATCAACAGTCTTTAAAATTAGTCAATCAAATATTTGTTCTTTATTGTATACTTTTGTTTATAATCTTTTTTTGGACCTTATCCTTGTATATTTACTCAGATGTGTTATAATGTGTGAATGAGACCGTATATTTGTGAAAAGCATTATAGCGCGATAATTTTCTGCAAAAATACGTATTAGTATTTTTATAATGTATTCTGGGTTGGAATGAACTGAACAATACTACTAGATAAGTTTAGACATATCACGATCTCAATATTTTTTTTGTTTTTATCTAATTTTCTTGATCTGACGTCGCTAAGTTAGTTTGTTGTGGTTTGCACCATACAGTGAAGAATGTATGGTGCAAAGGATTTTTTTGGTCAGGGTTTTTTTAGGTTCAGGGTTTTTGTGGTCGTTTTGTCAACATTGTTTTTTAAAGAAACGGTAAGTTTCTCATAATTATTAATTATTATTTTTTAATTGCTTTGTGTTATACATTTAAATTGTTTAATTTTAATGTATATACTGTCTATACATTAAAATTGTTTATTTTAATACATGCGCATGGATGCATGTGTACACGTTTGTCTCTTCTTGTGCAAGTGTACATGATATTTATATGTATTGACGTAATTGTTTATATTCACACCATGCACATTCCTCACAAACCTCATGAGATCTCTAAGAACGTTTGAGCTGTATTAAAAACTGGGATAGGAATTTGGAATTTTGGCTTTTGTAGTGCAGTCCTATTATATTGCAATATTGACTAGCATATCGTAGAGTGCAGGCGGTGAGATCTGTCGGGCTCCCCGAAACGTCATTGGTGATTGCAGTGCATTCCTGAGGAGGGGGATCACCATTATCCACATAATTCTGATTGGTTATCATGGCACCAACATTTTTTTACCTCTTGTAACCATATAATTTTACACTTTGGTAGCTTTTTATTAAATATTTGTTTAATTCACGATATTTAAATATTTTTCTGATAGACAGGGAGCTGTCAATTTCCTATTTTTTGCTGTTTAGTACATTAATTATGCAAGATTTATAAACATTTTTTTTATGATTACATATCGACACTATAGCATGGTGGTCAGTGCACAGCGTCATAATCTGCAGATTCAGAGTTCAATCTTGTAAAACATGTTTATTTTGTTTTTTCTTTTTATATTGCCCGAACCATTATTTATTATCATTTTTTATTTACTTATTTTATTTTATCATTTTATATTGTATGATATTTTTAGTCATGATAGCCACTAATACACCAAGGGATTTATACATACTTGTTTACTCATAGACCATTGTTTTATCGTTTGCTTAGGTTGACTAGAGCGTGAGTTATTGTTCACCTTCTTCCTGTAGTCCTAAAGATTTATTTCTCCTACAAAATAGTATTTACATTCATCCATGATTCTTACCCAATGACATCATCTACAATCTACTTCTATATTCACATCTCCCAGGTCTACGTAACCAGACGGCTCCGTTGGTCACTTTTTGCGATTATTGTGGCGCATCAACAATAAAACAATTTTTTAAAATCGTGAAATTTAATGCTTTTGTTAAAGAAAAAGAAATCAAGTTTTAGGAAAGATTCAGTACGAGAGATAAACCGCTTACGTACTTTGTTATGTTTATGTGCTGTCTTTAAATTCCCCCACTCATTATATGCATTTGTACCTTTTTGAGTAACCCCCTCCCCCATATCTACGTACGCAAATTATGGAAGACCTCTAACAATACACCGTCGTTCGTTGGTTCAACAAAACATAAAGGCGCGTTTTGTTTAAACTAGAATGATAACCGGAAGGTTATGTAAAATTCTGAAAAAAAAAAGTTCTTTCGAAATTGTAAAGGAGAAATTAAATTTTTTCGTATTGAAATAAACAAATCATTTAAAAGTACAAATGTTCATTTTCAAGTACTCATTTCGAAATATAGCACTTCGCCAGTTGACTTTTAAAATAAAGCTTTTTTGCTAAAAAAAGAAATTAGCGCTTTCTCTAAACAACGTTTCGAAGTTTATTATCGCTAAATGGATAGCATTGTAAAAAATAACCATCTTTATGTACAAAAATATTCCTTACTAAATATTATTTTCAAAATGACAAAATATTAACAATTAAAAAAGTTACTTTAAGAAACAAAAAAAAAAAATAATTGAGACAAAAAGTAAAAAATGCCGAAAATAAAACTTTTGCAACTTGCGAAACAGAAACTTTCGGAGAAAAACTAATGAAACATAGATATTTAGATAGATAAATATAGATGTATTTAATTATGTTTTACGAACAAAAAATGCTTAATTAACTATGTAACAAAGTTCTATATATTGATTTATATTCATAAGAGTCAAATGCCTAAACAAATTTTAACAAATAAATAACATAATATAGTGTACTAAAATGTTATTTAACAAACAAAAATTAAAGAATTTTAGGCAATGAGCACCTACTTTTCTAATGTTTAGTGCAAGTGTCGTAATTTCTGGAGTACGTTTCTGGAGTTGTATTGATACCAAGAAAAAAGTTTATTAAATTTATAAACCTTTTTTTCTGACTTAAGTGGCACTTAAATTTCTTCAAAGTTAAAACTTTCCTTGACTATAATTTTTATATTTAATATTTTTTCGAATATAGTGAAAATCTTTTAAACCAACAAAATATTTTGACCTTCATTGTGCAAATCTCATTTTAATGGGTCAATTTAAGACCTACCAGTCAAACAAAGTAAAAATAATCATTAAGTAAATTTTCATTCAACGAGTCCTGACCACTTAAAAAAAATTTCTCACGTTTAGTATCGTTTGTGTTATATATTGGTTGAAGCTTAGCTTCACAGCTTTATATAACAAAATATACCGTTTTAATAATATATAATAAATTATAATAATAAATATACTGCTGTGCTAAGGAATTCAGATATTTTTATCTCCAGAATCAATTGCACTACTAAACATATTACAGACTTTAGGAATTTGATTAAACCCAATTGTAAAATAATGCTAAAAATCTGCATTATTTTCAAGATCTGGAAAGTGTGAGTGAATTGCAGCAAAAGTAATTTTATTGAAATTTGCAAGCGCTTAAGTAATAATTTATTTAAAATAATCAGGAAGGAATAATTTTATAATCATTTTTGGTGCTTTACGCAAACCAGCACCAAGAGCAACATCTTTTTCATAAATAATTTTGAGTGTGCTCCGTTTAAGTTCTTTTAATACAATTAAACTTTAAATCTGGAAACAAAAATCTTTTACAAATTAACAAGTTATTTCTGATATTTTTAATAAGATGTACAACATCAAAACAAAAGTAAGTCATTTTAGAGTTGTAAATAAAAAACAAACAAATAAAACTTCGACTTGTTGATACACAAAGGACTTTTTTTAAAACAAAGATCTAAGGAAACGTTATCGCACACAATAACTCTAACATTATATATTTACATTCAGTTAGAATACAAAGACACTTAAAAGTTTCTTCAATCAAGCATTCAGCATTAATTGCTTTTTCAAGTGATGATTTAATCACAGATAAAGCGTTTTATACCAGGCTAACTATTGTAAAACAAAGTATTCCTTATACACTTTTCCAGTCCTACTACTACTAATCATATCTCCACCAAAATACAGAGTTGTTAGTTTTTAGCCTTGCCTTAAGGTCAAAAATTAAGGGCTTGGCCTTTAAACTGTTGACATTGGCCTTGAAAATTTTGGCATTGGCCTTGAAAAATTACATTTTTTCTTATTGATTTTAATTTACTTTCTTATTGATTTCGTTGAATTCTGAGCATACCCTTTTTTACAAAATGTGGTTTTATTGTCACAGCCTGACCCTAACCCTAGCTTTGACCCTGACCCTAACCCTAACCGTGACCCTAACTTGCTACT
The DNA here is from genome assembly GCF_038396675.1 of Hydra vulgaris. NCBI lineage: Eukaryota > Metazoa > Cnidaria > Hydrozoa > Anthoathecata > Hydridae > Hydra > Hydra vulgaris. The sequence continues at coordinate 10,059,906 of NC_088920.1, forward strand.
TACAGTTTTCTTAATAATTGGCCTTAATTTAAGGCAAAAATTCAAGTCTTTGGTCTTGAAAATGTTTGCGTAGCCTTAGCCTTAAAACTCTTGGCCTTCGCCTTGTAACGTGTGGCCTCGTCCTTGCTACTTTTGGCCTTGTTAACAACTCTGCTAAAATACCGTTCACATTTTTGAAGATACATTTTATCAAAGATGTAAACTTTGGATTATATAAAGTGATCATCATAGTTTAAGAATAAAAAACAAAAGCAAGGAGCAAGAATATCATCAAAGTTATTATTCCAATCATTGAATAAAAAATAAATCTAGGTGAAATACTCTATCAGATGATGATTTTTTAACAAATTAAGAGATTTTGGAAAATATACTAAACCCCTATAACATTTTAAAGTTATGTTACGTCTTAATCGGTTACAATTGGTAACAAGGTTACATTCTCTAACTTTTAATTAAATATTAAGTAAATAAACTTGATAATGCAGTAAATGTTTGTTTTATATTGCCGTGTTGCTAAAAATCATCTTTTATTTTATTTTTATTGTAAAATAGCTTCGTCTCAATTGGTTACTTTGTCACGAAAAAAAAAAAATTCTCAATTCGCAACGTTACGTCTCAATTAGTTTTCTTTTTAACTACATAAAGTGTAACCAAATAAGACGTAACATAACGTTACTAAATATAGATTCGAGACGTAACTAAACTACGTGACGTAAATGGATTTTTTTAACGTTACATTATGTCTTAATTGGTTACACTCTAACAAGTATCAAGATAGACGTAAGGAAACGAAAAATAAATTAAATTTGTGACGCGTTAAATTCGCAAATTGGTATTGTGGTTTATTCTCCTCCAGCTAATTGCCATACGGAGACCACTATACCATGGCACGCAGAGACATGTTCAGCCCCTAGTAGGGGAGCGTCATTACCGCTCTACGGCCGAGAGTAGAGTGAGTTTTGGAAGAACGAAGATATGTTAGAATGAAAGATTGAAGAAGTCGGGTTAGAAAGATAGCATAAAGAAAAGCGGACAGAAATTGCACACGATGTTTGAGGGTGCAATCGGTGGAAAACATGCTGAAATTAGGTTAACCTAATGACAGTTATTTTACGTATAATTAATTTTAATTATACGTAACATCACGTGTTGTTGGGTTACAGTAAATAAGATATATATAAGGAATTAGATTGCTTGTGGGTAAGTTTTTTTTTTAAATACTTTTTTTTATTACAATGGTCTGGACAAATGCATTCAGGGCATTTACAATATTGTTAATTCAACAAATTTGTTAAATACTGTAATTCATTTATGAGTTATGGTATTCAACGATACATTTGTTAAGACTAATTTGTTAAGTAACTAATTTGTTAAGTAACTAATTTGTTAAGTAACTAAAAAAAGTTTTAGAAAAATATTTTTTTGTTAAAAATTTCAAATCGCGAAGTTGCAAATAGTTAATTGCAACTTCGCGAATCGAAACGTTGTTTTCGTGACAAATTTGTTATAAAAAAAAGTTAGAAATAATTTTTTGTATATTGTTAAAAGTTTAAAAAAATACTAGTATGGTTTTTTTTAACTTATAAATATTAATTAAAAAAAAAACCATGACACTTATAATTATAACAGTGCACTTTTAATAAGTGTAAACTAAGACGCAACATAACGTCAAAAAAATCTATAGGTATTTTAAATGCGTCTCACATTTATATTATATAAAGTAACATCACGTTTTATTTGATCAAAAGCTTTTAAATTTATAAGTTTAGAAAATAATCTTTGTTTAATAAAACCCACAAGCAATCCAATGTAATTATTATATATATACCTAATTTTTTTTTACATAAAAAAGATCTCGAATAATTCTTGTTTCTTATAAAATAGCTAAATCAGATTGCTAGTGGGTTTGATTTGAAATAAAACTTTTTTTAAGTCTTATAAACGGCGTAAATCGTTATTAAATCCGAAGACGGCATATTAAAACATTTTTAAAACTCAAGTTTTTTTTGCAACTTTTTTGATTAAAACTTAGATTTCAATGCGGTAGAAAAGTATTATTTTGAGGTACATGAAACAATACACAGTTGATTTATGAAGACTCCATTGCGCCTGTACCTTATATTTATATCTGTAAATGGCGTAAACACGATTTGGGCGGAGGGGGTAATCAGGGGTCAATTATAAAAGAAAGAAGACACTAAACTAAAAAAAAGGTAGGTACGTTAAAAGCGCAGGTTCTTTTATTGAGGTGGAGGGTACTAAAAAAAGCGTATATTAAAATTATAAAAAAAGACACTAAACTAAAAAAAAAGTAGGAACGTTAAAAGCGTAGATTCTTTTATTGAGGTGGAGGGTACTAAAAATGGGGGAGGGGAAGAAGGATTGAAATAAAAGCGTACGTATTTAATGAACGACTCCTAATTAGAAATACATTTATACATATACAATTAGCAATGATAGTTAAAATTATGCTTGCAATTTTCGGCTTTTAAACTAGGCATAAGGGGTGTTCAAAAATTTTTTATTATAAAACGAAAATACACAAGAAACCCAATATGGAGCAAATATGAAAAAAATACAATTACAAAAAAAAAAATTCTAAAAATATTGACATTTACCTTGTGCTCAAGCAGCAAAAAACCCCGGAAAATGCGCTAAATATTTTCTGAAAACAAAATTTTTTATGTGATAATGACCCAAATTTTTTTTAAATTGTTATGTATTCCGGTTTTTTCATAAATGTTGTTTAAGTTAAAAAAAAAGGTTTAGGAAAAAAAAAACTATGGGCAAATACGCAATAAAGTTTTATTTTTTTGACTAAATTTTGCGAAACTTTATTTTATTTTAAACAACAAATACGAAGAAACCAGAAAACACAATAATCTAAAAAAGAGATTGGACCATTATAATCACATTAGCATTTTTTTTTTACAAATATTGAGATTTACCTTGCGCTCAAAGTCAAATAATTTGGGGACAATTTGGGGCATTTTTCGAGGTGTTTTGCCGCTAAATTTATTTATTTTGTCAAAAAAAGTTTTACTGTTGTGCTAATGTGATTTCAATAATTATATAATTGGATAAATGTTTTTTTTTTTTTTTACCGATTCTATTCCTTTAAAGATGTAGATTTTATTTTTATATTTTAAAGATTCTCTGCAGCTAAGATCGCAAAAACGCATTAACCTCCCATAAGGTAGCAGAGGCGCTCGGGGATCAATTAAATCGAATGCCAATGCATGCAAAACGCGCAGTAACCAAGGCAGAAGCCAGACTAATAGGCATACCTAGTCGGGCACCAAAGAAGGCTAGTATTGCACCTGAATCTATTGGTAATGATAATTCTGACAGTAACGCCTTTGATGATATTTGCAACGATGATAGTTCGTTTACCAAAGACAGTAGTTAGAGGCAAAATGTACACAGATTATATTATTACTATGTTAATTATTTTTTTCGTTATAATAAACTTCTGAATTAAATGCTTTTTTCTGATCGCCATCAATAAATTTTATATGAAATTTGAAATATATATGAAGAGGAGGGAGGAGGGTAATCAGGTGCGATCAATCCCCCTTTATTTGCATATTCTCTTTATTTCAAACAACTTTTAAATGTAAAATTAAGAAAAATTTATATTTACTATTATAATCTGCCTTTTTTCTAAAAATTTTCACGTTACGGGTCCGTATATATATATATATATATATATATATATATATATATATATATATATATATATATATATATATATATATATATATATATACAACACATAAACGACTTATTATTAATGTTAATTACAATATTTTAAATCTAATTACGTTAAAACTTTTAATATAAATAAAACGTTTTTAAATTTTTTTTATTTAATCAGCGTAACACTTCTTTTGTTTTTATTACCCCACAAGCAAAAATGTGTATATAATGTCAATTTTGACAATTTTTAAGTCTAATTATGATAATAAATTATATAATGGTAAGGTTTATGTTACTATCATTTATTACGAGGATATATTTAATTACTTAGTTTTTGTTATAAGTTTTTATGTGATATACATTGTGTGATTGGCTTTAGTCTATGCCTTACTCTCTAGACGATGGTACGTTCTTAATTGCCTATTTTATATAGGCTATAAGAGTAAGTTGCAGCAATATTGCAGGCCGATAATTAGTGTTTAATCGCATACAAGATAACAATTAAATATCGCTTATATGCAAGTCGCCACTGGTGATCATGATCCCGTTTTATTAGGTCAAAATGTTACGTATTAATACGCTATTCGTTACATCTCGGATACGTAACAATTATACTTTTGCACGTAACGTTACGTTACAATGTTACGTATCATTACGTAAAATCTTACGTCTTGGTTACGTAAAAATAACGGACATTTTGCACGTATTGTTACGTTACAATTTTACGTATCGTTACGTAAAATCTTTCGTCTCGGTTACGTAAAAATAACGGACATTTTGAACGTAACGTAACGAATCTTGTTTACGTTACAATACGTAATGTAACCTGAAAATGTTATAGGGGTAAACCTCCATCAATCAAATTTGTGTAATCAAAAATAAATAAAATAGGCTTTAGTTATTTTATTAATTATAAACGTTGATTCATTTTATTCTGTCGTAAAAATTTTTTTTCATAACGTTTGATGCATATAACAAAAATATTAGTGTCCTGTCATTTTTAATTAAAAACTTAATTAAATTTTTTTTAACAAATAACAAAAAAAAAAACCGGAACTACACTTACTTACAAAGTTTAATAAGTTTTGTTACCACTGTGAATGAAAAGCAGCTACAGAATGATTTTTTAAGAAAATATAGAATTATACCATATTTATTATTATAATTTATTATATGTTATTATATATTTTGTTACCATTGTGAACGAAATGTAGTAACACAAAAATTTTCAAGACAAAAATCGAGTGCGATTATAAATATTTTGTACTGTACCATCAATTTTTAAAAAAAACTTCAAATAAATTTAAACAAAAAAACAGAAAATTTAAACAACGCCATTAATATCGTAACTATTGTAACATATTGAGAAAATTTGTGGCTCATAACAAAGTTTAGATCTTTTGTAAAGCTTGATATACGTCAAATAATAATTTATACGTATTCGTTGGAGAACAAAAACTACTAACTTAAATAATGTGAATTAATTAAAAAAATAATAACAACTTAAAAAAAAAAAAATTATTTTCTGTTATTTTGTCTGACGTTATTATCATAGTTTAAAAGCCACAAAAGATACGTGGTTTAAACACTTAAATTAAAACGAACTGAATATAAAGTTATATCATAAAAACTTAACAACAAGATAACAAACAATTTAAAACTATAACCATAATAATCCTTTTCCTAATTCTCAATATTAATCAGCTTTAGTTCGTAATTAGGGTTTATATAAACCAAGTCAGCACAGACAGGTACAAAAAACACACACTGTATGCTCAGTTTGCATCCTGCTGTAATTTTCAATTCTCTATGTTAAACCCTGCAATAAGCTATCGAATGGTTATAAGTAAAAGGCAGTTTTTAAAGACAGCGTTAAAATATATATATATATATATATATATATATATATATATATATATATATATATATATATGTATATATAAAATTTTGTTTCACTATTTCACTGTTATAAGATGCCTCAGTGGCAATTGATTTGTGTTGAGTTGATATATAAGCCAAACAGGCTGTTTTCCTAATTCTTTTTCTATACGTCTGATGACTACACCCTCCCAACAAGTGTTTACATTTGTAAACCACCAACAACCATTAATGATTTATCATTTTCTTAGTCAATTGTTAGTAATAAAAAAGGAATAAATTTTTAATCATGATGGCTCATGAGATTATTATAAAATTAAATTAAATTTAATACCTTATTTACACTAAAAATTCGTATATTAACAGAATCACATTATTTAAATAAAAATAATGTAAAAATTTCAACTTTATTTTATATCTTATTAAATAGTTTTAAGATAATCAAAAAAGGAACAAAAATACTGAACAAAGTTTTTGAACTTACCAAAATTGGTAAAAAATAACCAATATCTTATGCAATATGGAAAAACAAAATTAGCAATTTTTATGTTTCCTTTAATTTAAAGTTTTTTAATTTGCTAAAGAGATATTTTTTATGTATTTCGTTATGTTAGTCATTAATTAAAAAAACAAAGTTTTTGAACTTACCAAAACTTGAAAATAAATCTAAAGATTCATCAGTGGATTTTTTAGAAGTATTCAGGTTAACAAGATACTTTGATAAAGTATTTTCGTTTTTATAAGATAATCCAAAAATCATTGATAAACAACTCCGCAGCCTCATATTGGCCATGATTTCATCACTACTTAAACAATTATATGCATATACAGATGCGCAAAACTCCATTATTGTCAAATGAGCGAACTGATAATAAATGCCCAGATCTGTTTCAATCTTTTCTATAAATCCAAAAAACTTATCTTCATTTGTATCAAAATCACTAACAAAAGTTTGAATTTCTTCTTTGTAAAAAATTACTTTATTTTCAACAAACAATTTATATGCAATTTTACAAATATTTAAAATATATTTTTTATTGTATTCGGGTTCCATTATCTCATATACCAATTTATCATTTTTTATGATGTGTTTTCGCAAAAAGTATAAAAAAATATTTGCATACAAATCTGTCATAGTTAAGAAGGAATTTGCATTTTTCTTGTTTGGATCACTAATAATTTTACACATGGACGATAAATAAAATGGAACAGATGCCATTGCTTTTGCAATGGGAGATGCCTTTAATGTTGCATTTACAAGTTCCCTTTTTTCCTCCATAACATTATTTTTTACATAGTTATTTATGCCATTTTCATTAAACCCCATTATTTGAATGATTAACTTATCATTATGCTCGGCATATATATGTTGGTATTGATCAATTGCGTAAACTCTACCAGCAACTACATGTTTGTATTTTTGAATTTCTGCTAAAACACTAACAATGGGATAACTATTACTTAATCTTGAGTTTATTAAATCATTGAAATATTTAAACTCATCTAATCCATCAATTATAAACAGTGCAGTTTGATAATCAATATTTAAGTTATTTATCATATCTTTGTAAAAAACATTTAATAATTCATTAATACTAGAAATATTTGGATATTGATTAAGCCTCCTGCATTCAAAATAAAAAACAAATTTAACATTTTTCCAAATTAAATTGTGTGACCAATCAAGCAAACATTTTCTAAGCAACCATGTTTTCCCAATACCAGGTATTCCAGATATTAAAATTATAGACTTCTCATTCATAAATATTTCATTATATGATTTTGGTATATAGCTCATTTGCTTTTCAAGAAATTTCTTTCGTTCAACACTAAAAACAGCATCCATTTGACCATTCACTGCATCAACAATACATAGATCAACAAATGTATGTATTAAATCAACATTTGCAGTTGCTTTTACTAGTGGTTGAAGTTCACTAATTTTCTCATAGTTTTTAAGATAAAACTTTTTTAGTTCAGCAGACAAATCTAAATAAAACCAAACAACATCTAGTTAAATAAATACCATGATTTTTTGCATAATCATTACTGCTATTATATGATCCCAAAGAGAGTCCAATCTACCAATTTGAACTCTACTTCTACTATTATGTAACGCTACTACTATTATGCTGTGCTACTAAAATTATGTGTGCTACTACTACTACTATGCGGTGCTACTACAACTATGCTGTGCTACTACTATTATGTGTGCTTCTACTATTATGCATTTATCTTGGTCTTCACATTCATCCTAAAATATGAAAAATGCTTTTTTAACAAAATCAGATTTTTTTTTTCTTAAATATATTTTCTGATTTATTTACTTAAAAATACAATAAATAAATAAAACATGATGATCATTTTTGCTATTATACTATCATTTTATATAAACATAATATATTTATAATAAATTGATATAAAATACTGATAACACTTTACTTGATATAAAATATTTATAAAATACTTGACACAAATTATTTATAATAATATAGTTAAAATACTTCATATAAAATATTTATAATAAAACACTTGATATAAAATATTGACAATTAAAATACTTGATATTTATGATAAAATATTTATGATAATATACCATTCTAAGAAAATAATGTGGATGACGGTACCCACGATTCCTGCGCCTGCCGTAAGTAAATTTAATGGAGACATAGTCGTATGAAGGGATAAAAACAACATTTGCTGTGTAAAAAAAAAAAAAAAGCGGTGGCGCCCAAATTTGGATGGTGTCAGCGCTGTCAAAATAGCGCCGGCGCGGTCTAGAATAGCCCCTGTATACTTATTATTAAATATTTTTAATAATATACTTGATAAAAAATATAAAAAAAAAGACGAAAAAAATTATTTATAGTAAAATGGTTGAAATAAAAAAATTATAATAATATACTTGACATAAAATATTTTTAATAATTGACAAAAAAGTTCTGAAAAACCTAATAAATTTAAACAATTTTTTTTGAATTTGATTACTATTGATTTGTTATTCTTTTTTACAAAAATTTTACTTCAGCTCTTAGTTATGTATTTAACATACTTATTGATTAAAAGATAACATACTTATTGTTTAAAAGATAACATACTTATTGTTTAAAAGATAACATACTTATTGTTTAAAAGATAACATACTTATTGTTTAAAAGATAACATACTTATTGTTTAAAAGATAACATACTTATTGTTTAAAAGATAACATACTTATTGTTTAAAAGATAACATACTTATTGTTTAAAAGATAACATACTTATTGTTTAAAAGATAACATACTTATTGATTAAATATGATTACTGCTGGAAATTCATTTTTTTTTTAAGTTAGTTATATTCTAAGTTCTTTAAAACATTTTTTTAAATTAACAAACCAAAAAAAGGCAAAAAACTGAAAAACTTTTTATAAACTTTTGCAACAATACTTATTTTCATTGGCATCAGAAATAGACGAATTAATCAGACAAGTTTTTTTTAAAAGAAAAAAATGAACAAGTCAACACTTTTTTTTGCAAAACACAATATGGCTTCGAAAATAAAAAAATGTTAATACATTGATAAATACTTTGTTTAGGTAAGTTTAATTAACTCAAAACTAACCTTCTAAAGTTTATTTATTGTGTGAATACAACTTGTATTGCGATTGGGGATCCCTTAAGGAATATAGGAAATCAAAGACCTCAGTTTCATTTAAAAACAATTTGTTCAATTTAACTTGTATACCAATTTGAATTAGAAAAGTTCAAACTGGTATACAGAATTCAAATTGGTATATAGAATATTCAGCAATTCTTGCAGTTTAGTTATTGAAATGCAATTGAAAATTATAACAATATTGCAAGAAAAAAGAGCCTCTTGGGGATAATGAAAAAACAGTAAAGCTGAAACACAAATAATATGGGTAGATGTTTTATACATGAACCGGACATGATTCTTCATATGAAAATCCTGAACTTTCATGACTTTTTTTGAAACCAGATGATTTTCATGACAGTTTTAGACATCAATAGTTTTTCATAAAAACAGTTTACTGCAATAAAAATTTTTATGATTGATAAAAATTTTGAAAACTAAATTGAATAATAACACAGATTTTATTGAAGATGATAAAATATGAACACTAAGAAATACACAGATTTCATATGGATCAACTTTAGAAAATACTTTTCATAATTATGTAGTGTCTAAAATATATAATGTTAAACCTTGCATCTTTTGTTAACTACAAAATAAAAAAAAATGGTGAAACTTATGTAAATAACAATTTGCATGAAAATATTATGCAATAATATATAGCATTGATGGTCAGAAGGGCAAACAAGACAAACCAAATTGCGCATAATCTAGTTTTTTTAATAAACCTTAATAACTTAAACAGGGTGAACACTCAAATTTTTTTGAATTTAAGAACATTTTGAGAAAAAAAAAACGTTTTTCAAGAATAAAAATATTTTTAAGCAACAAACAATAGCAAATAAACACTAAGCAAATAAACACTAAGCAAATAAACATTAATAAACAAATGTTGGTTTCAATCAATTCACTGACTTAAAATCATTGATCAAAAAATTAAAATATAGTAGAATCAAAACTAAGAAATTTTTTTTTGAAGCATTTGCTTTGCTGACTGAAAACATAAAATCTTGTTTGCCACCCAACAATACTGTATGTTGATAGTCATGATCTGTTTTTTTAGTTAGTTAGTAAGTGAGATAATGATCTGTTTTATTAGTTAGTAAGTGAGATAATGCAGCAAAGTTTGCATATAAAAGCAAATGAGTAACAACTATGGAAAAAAAGGAATATCTTTCAAGTAACCTTGTAAGAGCTGAAAATATAACATGTGAATACTGAGTTTTAAATTCTTTTGTATACTTTAAAATGAGTTTATTTTTCTTTCTACGTTTTGACATTGGTAGGCAAGCAAATTAGCAGCAACCCTGATATTAAATCTACGAAGCTTAAGGCAATTTCAATAACTTTGCTGATAAATTTTGGTAAGTTAAGAACTAGCTAGCTTGGGATTTAATGAATACCCTAAGAACACTCCTAACCAATTGCACAATTAATTTCACATTCACATTCGTTATGAGGTAAGATAAAGCAGCTTATAACAACTGTTTATTATCTGCAGATTATTTTAAAATTTGATAATATGAGTTCCAACGATTGTTGTTTCATTTGTCTTGTTGATAAAACTTTATTAGTTATTTTTAAACAAAACTCTTTGATAGAAATAATATAGCAATAGGCAATATATTAAAACAGGAAAAATAAAAAGATTTCAACCATGACAGTTACCCTGGGTTTCAGTCTCCGTCATTTCCCTGTGTATCAGATTAATAGGGGTTTAAGAGTGTTGCAACAACAAACACAAAGCTTTGAGAAGATGAATACAGAAAAATATAGACATTTGAAACTGCTAGCAAAGGCTGTTATTAACTTAGCAGTGATTATATCTTAATTAAAATATATATTTACTATCAGAGAAAAGTTTATCTTATCTTGGTTTGTATTTGTAAAGTGTAATTATATTTAATGATTGTTTTAAAGTCAACGATTGATTTGCGTTACTTGTAAATAATTGCATATGTATATAGACATATTTGTATATAACATAAAGACATAATTGTAAATATCAAGAGATTTAGTTTGTATATAAATTATGTTGAAGTGTATTAAGATAGATGAGGCGTTTTACACTAAACCTAAAAAAGTTCTTTTTGATGTGATACAACAAGCTTTTTGGCAAAATGTCGACTAAAGTTGATTTAAAGTTAATTCCGGAGTTTAAGGGAAATGATAAACAATCAGTTGCAGAAGGGCTGGAAAAAGTTGAACTGGTATGCAAACTAATTGATGTAACCGATCTGGCAAGTGTTGTTCCCCTCCGCCTCACGAATGGTGCGTTTGCAGTATATCAACAGTTAGCAGAAACTGATAAAGAAGATTTTGACTGAATAAAAGAGGTGTTGCTAAAAAGCATTTGCCGTTGATGCATTTACAGCTTACAAACAGTTCATTACCAGAAAGTTAAAGCATGGAGAGGCAGTTGATGTTTATTTGGCGGAACTGCGAAGATTATCTATGCTGATTGGTAAGCTACCAGACAGAGTAACTGCATGTACCTTTGTTTCTAGGCTCCCTGAGGACGTTCGACGGATGCTAAAATCAAGTTCTTGTATGGATGATTTTACTACTATACAAATACTTGCGCGAGCAAGAGCACTTATGATTAATGAACAGAACGATGAAACAAATGAAAATTTTGCTGCTACTGCAACAATATGACATGCTGAGCCAAGGTGGCTTGAAGATCAAACACAACCAATTTGCTATGAATGTAAACTCCCAAATTATTTTGCAAGAGATTGTCATCTACAAAGAAGTAGTAATAGAAACAAGTCAGGTCAAAGACGGGGGCCAAGCGATGTTTTTTGTTACTCGTGTCAAGAGAAAGAACACATATCAAGAATGTGTCCAAAAAAAATGCCAAGGGATAAGATGTTTAGCCATGTCTCTCCATAAACAATCAATAATGGCATTACCGACTATAAATTTGGACATAAACAGTATTCTTCGGGATGTGTTGATTGACTCAGGATGTACCTGCTGCATCATTTTTTAAAAATGTATGCCAAAAATTACGAAGAAAGTAGTGAGTGGTAACTGTAAATGGACAACAGTGCAAAGGCGTTAACTGAACTCGAATTGTCACACCAAATGTAAATGAAGTTTTTGTGGTTATTGTTTTTTGATGGGTATGAATGGAATGGATAAATGGATGGAAATTGAATAATAATTCTCAACCTGAAACTCTAGCAAAATAGATTGCTGAATACACTATCCCTGTTGGCATAAAACACGATTACAAAAAAGAAATTGAAGGATGGATAGAGAAAAAATGGCTGCAAAAGTACGATTTGAAGAAACACGGTCCAATAAAGGTTTTGGTTCCTAAATAGGCAGTGGTGCAGCGAAACAAAGGAAAAGTACAACCAATATAGACTTCAGGGAGCTAAGCATGTTTATTGAAGCATTCACTGCGAACACAGATGTGCGTGCTGATTGCTGATAAACTTCGATACTGGAGACGGTTTGGAGAAAGTGTTTCAATAATTGATTTATCTTCAGCTTACATGCAACTAAAAATCAATGAGAAACTCTGGGTTTACTTATAAATAATTGCATATGTGTATTTGTATTGTAAAAATCAATGAGATTGCATATGTGTATGTGTATTGTAAAATTGCATATGTGTATGTGTATTGTAATTTGCATATAATTTGCATATAATTGCAAATTGCATATGTGTATGTGTATTGTAAAAATCAATGAGAAACTCTGGGTTTACTAATAAATAATTGCATGTGTGTAATTGTATATGACGTATTTGTATGTATATAGGGACATAATTGTAAATATCAAGAGATTTAGTTTGTATATAAATTAAGTTGAAGTGTATTAAGATAGATGAGGCGTTTTACGCTCAACTTAAAAAAGTTCTTTTTGATGTGATACAACAGTGTTTTTTAACTAAAAAAGCCATATAAACATGGTGGTCTATAATTCCACAAACTTTTTATACCTTACTGTTTTAACAAAACAACTTTAAACATTAAAGCAAGTCTAACGACTATAACTTTCTTCAATTTTCTTTTCTTAATGAGATCACTATCAAAAAATAGGGATAAAATTTTTTTCTTATTCCTGTTAAGGGGGAAATTACCTGAGAAGAGAGTTAGGAGGGAGTTACCCTAATAGTATAATTAGCTAACTTATCTGACCATTACAATTTTTTCGTTAGTGATTCAGACATCTTTTTTTACAAAAAAACAAACAAAAAAAACAAGGTTTATTTGCTTGCCAGCCAATTGTTTACCTGACACTTTCCGAAATATTGTCAACTTAGGAATATTTAAATAACTCGAATTTCAGGTCAGGTCAAGTTCAAGATCATCAAAATCACCCTGTTATAGGTAAGATGTAACTCAGTACTACCTGCCTAATATTCTGCTGACTTTCTTTTGAATGACTGAATTCATTTTTCTAGACAAAGGCTAGAGGATATATACTCTGATGTATTCTGAAAATATTCTGCTGACTTTCTTTTGAATGACTGAATTCATTTTTCTAGACAAAGGCTAGAAGATATATACTCTCATGTAAATTTCCATTGCCACGGAGCTCTTGATTAAGCATAGACTAAAGATGGTGTCTCAATAAAAATACTTATTAAATACATAAATATTATTTATTGCAATGATCAAAATTTCTTTAAACTAAAAACCAAAAAAGAAGGACTTATAAATTAAAATAAAAAAAAAACCTAAAATAAAAATAACCTGGTTTTAATCTGATAAGCAAACCAATAACTACAGCCAAAATTACGCCAAAACTAAGCCAAACTACGATTTTCCAAATTGAAGATTCTAAAAAACAAAAAAGTTTTTTAAAAAACAAAAAAATTTTTTGAATTAAAAATGTAAAATTGGTTTTAATTTCTAAAATTTTCATTTTATTTTCAACTTTATAGCAAAAATACATTTTTAAATGTAGTTAGTTCAATAGATTTGTTTTCTTGTTTGTTTGTTTCGAAATGCAAGCCAATACAGTTGAGGAGGCAACATTTAGTTGTGGTTACAACTCTCTTTCAACTATATAACATCGAAATATGAACTTGACAAGCAAGACTGCTGCGCAGAGAAACAAGTTGATTCTGGTACTACCAAGGACATGGTAGGGATTGAATTCAGAACTTTTTGTACATGAGTCAAGCGCTCTACCATTACACCACTACCGCATTTTAATTGTTAATGAATTAAAAAATTATTTGTTTTAGCGTTTTGTGTTTTGATTTTGATATATTTCGTTGTTAAAAATATTTAAAATACTACTTAATAATTTGCCTGAAAAATCCCCAGTTTCTTAGGTCTATCAAATTCCTAAAAACTAAAAACTAAAAAATCAGGACATTATCAAATAATGATAAACTATAGTTAAAATAAAATATAGTATAAACAAAATTTTTGTATACACATTTTTGTACACAAGGGGGCACGCCCCTCCCTGTTTTTTTTCCCCTAAAAAATATTGCATACATTTTTTTAATAATGTAAATATTTTTTAAAGGTTGCAATAATTGTTTAAAAAAGTAATAAAAAACAATAATTTGAAAATCTGATAAATTATTGAAAAGACCTGTAGAGTAAAAATTAATTTAACTAACATTTCTGCTATATATATATATATATATATATATATATATATATATATATATATATATATATATATATATATATATATATATATATATATATATACACTCTTCCTGATGATCCCGCAATGGTGAAACTTCAAGTTGAAGAAAAAAGTTAGATAATTGTTTATATATATGTATATATATATATATATATATATATATATATATATATATATATATATATATATATATATATATATATGTATATGTATATATATATATATATATATATATATATATATATATATATATATATATATATATATATATATATATATATATATATACTTTACACAATATTGAATGAGAAACAAAAAAAACATTTGTGAAAAGACTTCTTTTCAACAAAAGCACTTTTCCCTTTTAATGAAGAAATTTTTTTTTCTTTTTTTGTTTATAATAATCTATATATATATATATTTATATATATATATATATATATATATATATATATATATATATATATATATATATATATATATATATATATATATATGTATATATATATATATATATATATATATATATATGTATATATATATATATATATATATATATATATATATATATATATATATATATATATATATATATATATTAGGGTGATTCAGATTGTAATAGAAAAAAAAAGTTCACAAAAAGCATTCTCCTCAAGGTTGCCTGTGTTCCTTTATAACCTAGGATCATGTGTACCAAAAATTAGACTAAAAGAAGCAATTTTAAGGGTTGCCATGTTTTATAAGATGAATTAACTATTGGTAAAATTTTGTGATTCTCTCAAATTTTGCAAATTTGTCTTTTTATTTTATATATATATATATATATATATATTTATATATATATATATATATATATATATATATATATATATATATATATATATATATATATATATATATATATATATATATATATATATATATATATATATATATATAACAATATATTTTGAATAGAAATTAATATGGCAACCACTAGTTCTTCTGCTGTGGTGTGGCTTGTTGGTAAACCTACACAAACTCTGTCAACTGCCAGACTTCCTTCAAGAGGGAATGTTCTTCGGAGGTTGCTCTTCCATCATATAGAAAAGAAACAAGAAGTGAAAAAAAGTATTTGGCAACAATTGAAGCAGTTCTTTTTATATGGGAGAGAGGAAGAATTCTAACTTAAAGAATTGACAATGCGGAAAGAAAGTTAAAAAAATTTTATGGCGAATATTTGTTGCTAAAAAAACACTGACGATCAAAATTGGACAGCTGTCAAATAAAAGAAGTACTTTTCCATGCTGTGACCTTGAAGAACTTTTTGATATATCAACCAAAAATGCATCAGAAGTTATGAAAAACAATGAAGATAAAGCATTTTACATCAAGAAGATCCATTAAGTTGTAGCATGGCAGGAATTGATAAGAGTTTAACATTGGTGCCTGCACAATAATAGAACAGAATCTTGACCGTAATCTTATATGGATAGCATGTCTTTGAAGTCATGGCTAGCAATTAACAAGGAGGTGTTCACTATTGGGAATGAAGAATTGTATAACTGTGATTTTTTTCTCAAACTCCGTGAAGAAATGGTAGTGTATTATGGTGAAGCAATTAAAGGTCAACAACCCAGAGATGATTACTTAGAACTCTTAAATTTGTGTCTTATTTTTCTTGGAGGATCAACTGCAACATTGGAGTTGAATGTAAAGTTCGGGCACCAGGTGCAACACACAATGCACGTTAGATGGCAAAAGTTATATATTGTATGAAGATATATTTGTTTCAGGATCAATTTGTTAATACTGCAAAGGATAAGAAAGTAATAACAGACATAAGTCTTTTTGTGGTATTTATATATGGACAGTTTTGGAATGAAGCTCCATTAGCTGAACGAGCACCATTCAATGATGCCAAGCTTCTTCAACGAATTCAAGAATATCCAAATCGTACAAATGCAATTAATGCAGCAAAAGCTTTTCATCGCCATCTGTGGTATTTTTCAGAACATCTAATAGGATTGGCTTTCTTTCATTCTGGTGTCGACAACAACATCAAGAGAGACACGGCAAACAACCTGAAACAACAGCCAAAACAGAAACCTCTCAAAAGATTTGATACTGCCACATTCAATTGTCGCAGTACATTGTCTTCCTTTGTTACACAACGCACCGCAAAACTTTTCGATCTAATTTTGAAGAATGGCAAAGAAAAAGCTGAATCATTTTTAATGTAAGAACCTTCAGAGTGGGAAATGGATTCAACGTATCTTGAAATGAAGCACAAGTGTCAAATGAAGTAATTATAACATCCTTTAACAAAAGAGTTACGAAAGATGTAAACCAAAAGCAGTTTCTTCTTCGATTGGTTGATCTTCACCGGAAGGAATTTCCAGTTGCATCATAGTCTACCCTGATGAAGATAACTGTTGAATGATTAAAATGATTGCTCTATTATTGCTTAGTGTAATATATAGGCTAGAAAATATTATTAACTAAAATAAAAAAATTAAAGAAAAACTTTATTTTCAATTTTATATAATTTTTTAATTCTTTTTTTAGAGTGGTAGAAACTAGTTCGCTATGTTAGCGTGGTTCAAAAAACAACTTTTTTAAAAATAGTCTGCTGCACTTAACTAAATGCCTTCTATACAATACTAAACCGTAGGTTTTAAATTTTTTTTAAACAAAAATTATTTTTAGGGGTGCCTTACTACCCTTAAAAATTTGACGGGTCCCTAATACTTTGAAAAAAGTTTTTCTAAAGTATGTCAAATAGAATCCTGGAAGCAAAATTATATAAAAACTTCAAAAATAATAATCAATTTACATAAAAAAACACGTTTAAATTTTTTTTTTTTTTAAATTGAAAATATTGACTTTTTTCATTTTTATCTTAAAACAATAGTTTTTTGGCAATTTGAAAAATTTATGTAAATTGATTATTATTTTTATAGTTTTTATATAATTTTTCTTCTTTTGAGGTTGACTTTAGAAAAACTTTATTTTTTCAAAATATTAAGGACCTGTCAAATTATTAAGAGTTATGAGGCACCCCTAAAAATATTTATTATATAGAACACATTAAGTTAAGTGTAGCAGACTGTTTTAAAAAAAGTTGTTTGAACCACCCTATCACTATGTACACTAGAATTATGAGAAACTTTGTTAATTTTTTTTTCTTATGTTTATTTGTTTTCACGTCTTTTAGCGTTTAAAAACATTTTTGCTATATTTGACGTTTTTTCTTAATGCTTATACTATAAGAAAATCAGAAAATAAATAGCTATTTATTTGTAAAATTTATTATTTGATTGATAAATTTTGTATTAACGGAAGAAATTAAATATAAGAATACCATGGTTTCTTTAATATGAGTTAAATAGGCTTCTAAAAATTTCTTTAAAAAATTAAGTTAAAAGTAAATTAACATGACACTAGCCCTTTAGTTCTAAAAGTTTCTTTAAAAAATTCTCAAAAAACTTCATGCTTTTTTTTTTAAAATCTATGCCAACTTGAGAGAACCTGGAATTAAAACTAAACAGATCTTTTTTACCTTGGCCTACAAGGAAGACTGTAATACTGCGGTTAGAAAGATATCATTTGAAAAAAAAGTTTTGCAGAATGAAAAAAAAACTTATGAAAAAAATTTTCATATGAAGCAAGCTTATGGAGAGGACCAGCATATCAAACTTTATAAAAAGCTACATATAAGTCAAGTGTAATAGTTCCTGCCTTGCTGCCCCTATATAATGCACAATAGAATCTTTTAGTTAGAACACTTAGCAAGTCAGCCATAGAGCAAGGAGATGGAAAACCGTATTGATTGTTAGAGAGTAAGTTATTAGACTCAAAATGAGATCATAATTGATTAAATACTTAAAGACCTTGCTAATAATAGAGAAAAGATTATTCAAATGATAGTTGGAGGGGTCAGAATGTTCTTAAGAGTTTTTAAAAATAAGAACAACAGACAGTATTTTTCAGAAAGCAGGAAAACCAGATTCAGACAAGCAATTAATAGTTTAGAGAGAATGGAAAATATTTTTTTAAGACTATGTCAGCAATGTTTTCTGGACCAATAAAAAAGCCATAAAAAAGTTTAATTAAGAAATGGCTTTAGCAACCAAAGCTGGAGTGATTTGAAAGCCTAACAATGGCTAAATTACTAGATAGAGTAAAATTACAAGAAAAGTACTTTGCTAATATTTCTTTCTCAACCTTGGGAGAGGTAATAAAAGCAGATGTAACCATGAGTTAGAGATAGAATGTAAAGTTAAGATACGAGATTAAGTGAACTGGGAATAATAGTTTATAGTATAAGAAAGGAATTTTTAAATTGATTTCTTGCGAAAGAGCATTTTCAAAAGAGTTGTTTTTTTGAAAAAAATGATTATGCTTAGATATAGCAGCAGCGCAAGTAGGAGAAAACCATAGAGCAGAGTGAGGCCTGATTTAAAACTGAGCTTTATTACCTGCCTGGATCTAAGAAGTTATCTACAAGGGCTTATAGGGTTAAGGAAGAATGAGAAAAAAGATTAATAGAGATATTGCATGGTCAAAACCGCCAAAAGGAGAGCAAGGAGAAACTAAACACAAAGGTCAGAGTCAAATCAAAAAGTGAATAAGAGTTGTTTAGAAAATAATTCATACACTACTTTAGTAAGAAATGAGAAATACAGAGGTTAATAGTTTTTAAGCCAACAATGTCAGTAGTGCTAGAGCCAAGTGATTCAGTGTGATGACCATTCAAGTCACCAATTAAATGGGTAAAGTAAAATGATAAAAATGCAACTATGACAAATACAGTCAAAATGATTTGTCTCTTTGATGCTTTGAATAATATTATATATTTTTGGGAAACTTTTAGTTTTAAAGACCCAGCACTTTTTTTTGAGGTGAGAGAGACTAGAACAAGGTGTTTTTTATTTACATAAAATGAGGATGTTGGTTTCGAAATTATATAATCAGCATCTTATATATTTTAGTAAAACAATGAAAACTGTTTTGATTTTTTAAGTCCGAGCAAATTGATTTTGAAATATTGAAGGAAAACTGACCTACAGGTATTTTGCGCTCAAAAAAAAAGATTGTTGGCAAAAGTCAGTGTAGTGATACAAATAAAGTATGCCCATAGGAAAAAACACAATTCAATAGGATCATGAAATGAACCTGGTTAAATTATTGACTTAGCTTATTTTGATAATGTTAGATGAACTTAGATTTAGATAATGTTAGAAGAACTTATTCAGAAATAGGTTAGTTGAAAAAAATCTATATATATATAGGTATGTTACATGAAATTTTTAAATTCATCAAATTCTAGGTTGTTATATATAATTAAAAAGAGCTTCATTTCAATATTCCAAAAGTGAAAAAATTTTCAAAATCAAACCACCCTACAAAAAGTTATGACGTTTCAAGTACCGATTTTTTGATATTAGGATTTGTTGAAGAAACTGTGGTCAAAATAAAGTTTTTATAAACTAAAACTATTATAACTTAATCAATTCTTATCCAAAAGTTTATCTTGGTATCAAAAGATAGATACAGGAGTTATCTACAATTTTATAAAGGTCTCGAGATTACAGGCGCATCTGGGGGCAAGAGGGGGGAACAAAACCACCATTCATACCGGCAATAAAGACTAACTATATTATATAAGTGTTTTTTTAATGAAAATATAAATTTTTATATACAAGATGTTTTGTAAATAGCTATCAGACCACAGTCAAATATAGAAGTTTCATCATTGTCTTTGGGTGGATGTAAGGGTGATGGTTTCAAACACCCTATTGTCAAAAATGACTCTTTTTTTTTTTATAAGTATTTATCTTTATAATTTAAAAGAAATCTAGTATCAAATCAAAAATTATATTTTACTACTTTACAACATCACTAGCAGCACACCCTTTGTTTCAAGTGGTGTAGATGGGAAAGGGGGCGTGTCATCGCCCCCCCCCCCTCCTCTTTTACAACCTAAAAAAAAATATTTTTAATGAGATTCGAAAAAATATTTAAATGTAATTAAAATAATAAACTTTAATATAAAAACATCTTTTACCAAAATTCAAAATACATCACATAATGCTTAGTTTTAGTTATAGATGGTTCCCCCTCTGACCTGAAAAAAAATTTTAAAAACAAAAAATGTTTTATAGTATTATTTTAATTAGTTTACATCTTGGCTTTTAGTTAATGATTAAGATATTAAATTCCTTTAATGAAACTATTTATTATTCATTGTTAACAATAGACACAACATGAAAAAATTACAAGTTCCACTACCCACTTTATATTTTTGCAAGTTCTACTACTCGCTGTAATTTTTTTTTGCAAGTTCCACTACTCGCTGTACATATTTTTTGCAAGTTCCACGACTCGCTGTGAAATTTTTTTGCAAGTTCCACTACTCGCCGTAAATTTATATATATATATATATATATATATATATATATATATATATATATATATATATATATATATATATATATATATATACATATATATATAAATATATATATATATATATATAGTCAAAAAATAGTAAAATCATGCAGTAAGATAATAAAATGCTTGTCCAATTATCAAAAAATAATTGGCAACATTCACGTCGTGTCTATTGTTAACAATGATTAATATATAGTTTCATTAATGGAATTTAATATCTTAATCATTAACTAAAAGCCAAGATGTAAACTAATTAAAATAATATTATAAAGTATTTTTTGTTTTTAAAACTTTTTTTCAGGTCAGAGGGGAAACCATCTATAACTAAACTAAGCATTATGTGATGTATTTTGAATTTTGGTAAATGATGTTTTTATATTAAAGTTTATTATTTTAATTACATTTAAATATTCACATTAGGAAAACATCAACTCACAGGATACTATGTCAACAACTAGCTGGAACTTTTTTATATAATAATCAACAGCTTCAGAATCATCATTTTTTCTAGTCCAGTAAGAAATAGTAATAGCCTTTCTGTGCTTTTTTTAAGTTTTTCTACTCTGCTATTGTGCAAGACTGTCATTGCTGTATCGGAATCATATCATTCATACTTATTATTGATATAGTATGTATAAAGTATATATTATATTAAAGTATATATTTAATATATACTATAATATAGTATATATTTAAGTATATATTAAATATATAATATATTATAAATATAATATACTCTAAATAGTGCATTAAATTTAATATACTATAATACATTATATATGTCTATATATTTTTAGACAAATATTAGTATATATTACCAATATATGATATATTCTAAATACATAAAAAAGCAGTATATTATATTATTATAAGATATAAAGCTTTTTAAAAATGTAATATAATTGGGCTGAGCAAAAAACATGTATTATTGAATTTATAATATAAAACCAATTTTAATCTTATTAACTGCATATTAAAAAAAAGTTAAACAAAAATTGGTTAAAGAACTATTTAAAATTGCAAATTAAATGTTTTAATTGAAAAATTATTAATTAATAGCAAATTATAAAAGAAATGAAAATATATAATGAAAATTTTTTTTTTTAAATACAATCATGAAAAAATGAATCAAATAAACTTTTCAAGTTTAAATAAATGAAACCAAAGTCATAACTGAATAATAGATAAGCATTGTAACTTTTTTTGATCATTTTAACAGTGCCTTCTGTCATATTTCTGTAGTAATATTAACTTTTATTCTGTTAAAAAAACTATGTGCTAATAATAAAGTTAATTATACTTCTTTATTAATTCTAAGAGCTTTATCTACAGTTGAACTGTAATTAAAAATATTAGAGTTTTATAATTGAACTGTCTCAATACTTAGCATAAAAACTTATAAAAAGTGAAACTAGCTAAATCATTTATTTGAATCATGCTTAATATGATTCAAATAAATTACCATTCATTGAATGGTAATTTATTTGAATCATATTAAGTATGATTCAAATAAATGATTTGGAATTTAGAATGATTCAACAAAAAGTAGTGGTAATATCATTTATTAAAATGATTTTACCACTACTTTGATTGCCATAAGAGGATTATTGAGGAGAATGTTTGATTAACACAAAAATTTTTATTTTTTTGTTTTTACTCATTTTTCTTTTTAGTTAAATCTGAACCAATTATTATATTTTAAAAGCAGATTGAAGTTCCTCTTCATCCGCCCCTCCCCCTCCCCATCTCTCAAAATAAAAGCGGAAAATAAAAATTTAAGTACCAAAAGTGCTGCACAAAATAGAATATGTGCTGCATGAAATAAATTAATGAAATTTGGCAGGTGCAAAGAAACTGTGTAAACTTAACATCGAGAATAGCATTGCAAAAAAAACAAGCATTTCTTCAACATTTACTGAATGCACAAAGTATAACTAAGTTTTTGACATTTAAAAATCTACTTTAAAAAGTTTTTATTGTAATTAAAAGGTTCAAATTTATAAAGTTTAATTACTATAGCTTTTAAAAAGTATCTATACTAATATATAACTCTAAATAATATATATATATATATATATATATATATATATATATATATATATATATATATATATATATTATATATATATATATGTATATAAAAATATAAGCTTCATTGAATTCATAGATTTTTTTTGATTTAAAAAAGCATTAAAATGATTTGAAAGGAAAAGCTTTGATTTGCATGAATTATTGAAAAAAGTAACTGTATAAAATAATGGGAACAAACAAAACACTATGCTAAATGTTGTAGTTTTTCAATGGAGGCGGAGGAAAAATAACGGTGGAGGTGTTATTTTTCCTCCGAGGGGGTCAGTCTTAATAAGCTTATATGGATGGGAAAAGTTTACAAAAACTAATCAAAGTCCTCTACTCCCGTATAGACGGGAGTGGGAGTAGTATACACTACATGTATATTACTCCCACTCCCGTGGATACTGTTTAAAAACAAATCAAAGTCCCAAAGAGTAGATATAAAAAAATATATGGCTTGCATTGATTAAAAGATTGATTACTTATAGTTTAGAAATAAATAATAAATACTACCTTTCTTTTTGTTTTCTTTCCCTAGATGTAAGATGTTTTTTTTTTTTTTTTTCCAACAGCTATAAAACTTTCTCTAATTTCAGCCATTGTGTATTAGGTGATAAATTTTAATTAATTTGATGCGCCAAGAAAAAGTGCGCTAATATTAAGTATATACTTTTTGTTGGTTGTTAAAAAAATATAACTTATCGCTCATCTGATTGGCTTCTGACTTAGCATGCTTTGAAGCTTTAACCCGGTTTGACTCAACATGTTTTGAAAACGTTTTGATATTTCCCTTACCTGTTTTTAGGACTAATAGCATATTAACAGAACTAATATTTAAATAGATGATAGACTTCAGTATATAGAATATAGAAATGGATTTAACTCAAAAATTTATTTTTTGTGACTCGGAGCGTTTTGCAGATGGGCTCCTCATTTGTTGCAATACTTTTTTATTTCTTGTGGAATTATTTATTAATTAATGATTTTAAAAGTTTATTAAAAGATATTGACAGTTATATTGGTTTAAGCTAAACTTTGTTTGTTTAGATACGAGATAAAAAATTTAATAATATTATTTAAAAAAATTAATTTGACTTTTCACAATATTCCTTCGTTTTTTTCTTTTTAGTTAAATTATTTGATGCTTTATAAATAGAACTGTTTTTTTTTAGTTGAAAAAAATAGAAAACCAAAAAATTTTTTGCAAACTTTTACAGCATCCTTGAAACTTAATACAAAAATGATATCATAAACTTTTGCATCCAAATTAGTTACCATATAATTATTTTAGAGTGGTCTGCTTAAAAAAACATTAAATAAAATAAAGTTTTCAAATAAGATCCTTGAATAAAAAAAAATCTAAAAACCAAATTTGATTTTAATTTTCAAATTTTGTTTATTTGCAAGTAATATAGAAATAAATGAAGGATGCATAAAGAAACAAAAATCTAATAAATATTGTTTTTTAATAGAATGTAAAATTTTCTATTATACTTAATCTTATTAAAAAATAATTACTTGTGAATTCATCAATATTATTAATTAAGTCCATTCTGTTCATGTTCCTTAAAGCTGTTTTTAACTTTTGAGGTGTCGGATTGTTATCCATTTGCATCCATTTAGTTAACATTGAGTAAGCTTTTTCATTAGTTTTAGTATTATCTTGATCAATAATATTTAAATATTCGTCTTTAATATTTAACCAACGCCCAAGAGTTTTCCAATCTCCTCCAACACTTTCACTAAATTTTAATTTGAACTCTTGGCTTTGAATGCTTCTATCTTTTCGGAGATATGTAAAAAGTTGATCCATTCTGACGTTTCTACAAAATATGTATATATATATATATATATATATATATATATATATATATATATATATATATATATATATATATATATATATATATATATATATATATATATATATATATATATATATATATATATATATATAGATAGATAGATAGATAGATAGATATATATATATATATATATATATATAGATAGATATATAGATATATAACACACACACACACACACACATACATATTTAATAAAAATCATTTTTAAAATATTTCCTTAAATAACAAATACATTTTAAAAAACATTTCAATTTTACAATAAAATCTATAGAATAAATGACAAAAATTGAAAATTTTACAGAACAATATCATTAGACAAAAATCAAACATAACAAACCAACAAAAATGATTATAAAACTTGATTAATAACCAATCATTACAATCAAAATAAATTTAACTACCATTTTCATTATATTGATAAGCTAATACACATTTTTGTGGAGCGCTACTTTTATATTTAACTTATGTTTGGTTGGAGCAGTAGCCAAAACCTTAAACGATGAACAATTAGACAGATTTTTCCAACTATTTTATGTATTTAAATATCTATGTACATGGCATTTCATTATAAATTTAAGAGTGCTTTTAAGTGTTGGTTTCAATGTAATTTATTTGCATCAAGCACCTTAGAAAAACTGTTAAAAAATCCCAATAATGGAAACAAATGAGGGGCCGATCCAAAAAGTACGTACGCAGGGGAGGGGGGGGGGAGGGGATTTCCTAAAAGCGTACCAACACGAACAAAGGGGGAGGGGGTTTTAAAGACGGTTTGACTATCTCTCTCAAACTTAATTTTTTTTTTTTTTTTAAACATTTGGTTTAACGTGTCTCAGGAATCAGTATTGTGTTTTTTTTCCGACTTTAGTCACAATTTTTTTTTTAATTTCTTTATAAAAAAGATGAGGAGAAAAAATAAATCCAGCGACAATCGTTCCAAATAAAATTTTTTTATTTTTTGCAACGTAATTTGATTAGTCGCGAAATGAGACGTTAAACAAAAGCAAACTTGCTTTGAATTCTTTTTTTTTAAATTACTGTACGCAAACTGGTTTTTATCATTTCTCTTAAAATGTTAGAATATGTTGTAACATATTAATATTTAAATTAAAATTTTAATATTTAAAGTACATTAAGTAACATTTTAAGCTTTAATTAAGTACTGAGAAACATCTAATAAACATTTAGTTTATTAGATGTTTCTCAGTACTTAATTAAAGATTAAAATGTTACTTAATGTACTTTAAATATTAAAATTTTAATTTAAATATTAATATGTTACAACATGTTCTAACATTTAAGAGAAATGACAAAAACCAGTTTACGTACAGTAATTTTTTACCATCACTTAAAATTACTTTGCTGCTTTTTTTTAAGTTTCTTAAACACGTGCCAACTCGTTTTTGAATATGACCAATGCACTCTGCTTTTTTCAATTTCTACATTATGTCAATAAGGTTTAGCAGCAACAACAATGGTATAAGAACTACTATCTCTGTCACCAAGATATGTGGTATACCTTAAATTAATTTTCTTTTCAGAACGATGAAAAAGTTTTAAAACACCACTTGATTCCATAGCCGATGATGATCCAGTATGACAAATTTTACACTTTTGGTAATGCGATGACTGGAACTTTTTATATTCAACTGGATGCGTGTATTTTTTACCTTCCATATTGAACATAATTTACATGTTTTTGTTTCTATATGAAAGTATATACATTTACCAATTTCAACTGAAATTGCAGAAACAACTCCGCTATTTGAAGTTAAACCACGCGTTTGCCATGAACCATTAAAGCTACACATAATGTCTCTTGATGTTTCACCAGCAAGGATTAATTCATCGGCAGCATTTTTCATATGCTGGTCAACTAAATTTTGACCAGCACATGAAAAATGCTGAAAAAAAACCCATTACTTACAGATGTCATGAAGAAGAAGCGTCTAAAAAGTGGACTAAAGAACAATGGAAAAGGGTAAGGCAAAATGTATTTATTAAATTTACAGCTATTTTATTTATTATATTTGTATATCATACTATTTTTAATTTGAAGGTATTAAATTGAAGAGACTTAATAATAGCTAACTTGTTTTTTTATTGATTGCAGGTTTTATTTTCGGATGAATCATATTTTGAAGTGCAAGGCCAACGGTCACAGTTTGTTCGTCGTTCTGATGGTGAGCCTATACGACCCGGACACATTGAACAATATGCCAAGCATCCAGAAAGAAGATGTTTTGGGGTTGTTTCTTTGCTTTTGGACCAGGAAGACTCTACCCAGTTACTGGAATGATGAACTCTGACACTTACATTGAGGTTCTGCAAACACATTTAATTCCAGAGATGTTAAAAGTGTTTCCAAATGGAAACGGAATATTACAGCAGGATTTAGCCACATGCCATACTTCCAAAAAAGTCAAGAAATTCATGGTAAAAAATAATATTAAAACCCTTAAATGGCCTGGCAACTCCCCTGATCTTAATCCTATTGAGAATATCTGGGCAATTAGCTGGTAAAAAAAAAGACTGCGAAAGCATGACTGCACAACTAAAACTAAGCTTACCACCAATATCCTTCAGATTTGGATTGAAGACATAGAAATCCAAAACATTTGTAAAAATTTAGTGGATTCCATGCCAAATTGTGTGCAGAAAGTCATAGCATCACGAGGAGAGCACATAAAATATTAGTGCATGAGTTTTTATTTTATTAGAGCAAGAAAACTTAAAATTTCCTGAATTTTTATTGTTTTTAATTTTGATGCAATTAATATTCACAATACTGTATCTTATTAATAAAATATTTACATCAAAATCTGAAAAACATAAACAAAATTATAAAACTTATACAAACTTATTTTACAAAACCTAAAATCAAAATCTAAAAAACATAAACAAAATTATAAAACTTATACAAACTTATTTGAAATGCTTCGCAAAAATGCAAAAAAAAACTAATATTCAAACTTGCTTAATAAATATATGCACAACTCAAAACGCGTCTGGCAAATCATGAAGGAGGTGTCTGGAAAACTTAAACCAAATAAAAATTTACTCCTAAATTTTATACAAATTGATAACAAATTAATAAATGACTCAAATGATATTGCATTTGAATTTAATAAGCTTTTCACCACTATCGGTACAAAATTAAGCGATAGTATTTCATTCATTAAAGATAAATCTGTTGATGAGTTCGAAACATCAATAAGCTCTAATCTAAATTTTACTGAGTTAACTTTTAATGAATTTGAGGTTGCTTTTAAGTCATTAAAACGTAATAAAGCTACTGGGTATGATGATATTAACACAAATATTGTGATTGATTCCTACGATGTTATAAAAGATATTCTTTATAAAATCTTCAGAGCATCCATTGCACAAGGGTCTTTACCAGATAAACTAAAAATAGCAAAAGTAACTCCAATCTTTAAGACGGGGGATCGTACAAATATAACAAATTATCGCGCTATTTCAGCTCTTCCAGTTTTTTCAAAAATTTCAGAAAGAATAATGTACAACCGAATCTACTCATATCTTGTTGAAAATAAAATTCTATACGAAAACCAATTTGGTTTCAAAAAACATAATTCAACCGAGCATGCCATTCTTCAACTAACGCGCAATATAACTGACTCTTTTAAAGACTCTTGTTTTACACTAGGAGTGTTTATTGATTTGTCTAAGGCATTTGATACTGTCAATCATCAAATTCTGTTAAAAAAACTAATATCATATGGTAATAAAGATAAAACCCTATTATGGTTTGAAAGTTATCTTACTAACCGTAAACAGTTTGTTTACAATAAAGATTCTATATCTCATCTATTAATGAATATAACATGTGGTGTTCCACAAGGATCCATACTTGGTCCACTTATTTTTTTAATATACATAAATGACCTTCATAAATCATCAAACTTAATAACAATAAATTTTGCAGATGACACTGACTTGTTTTTGTCTCATAAAGATATTATTATGCTTTTTACTAATATGACAAATGAATTAATAAAAGTATCTGTTTGGTTTAAACAAAATAGATTGTCTCTAAATATAGAAAAAACTAAATGGACACTTTTTTATCCACCTTCATAAAAACAGAAACTGCCTCATATCATGCCAGACCTTTTAATTGATAATATAATAATAAAAAGAGAAAAAGTTACTAAGTTTCTTGGAGTATATATTGATTAGAATCTATCTTGGAGAAATCATATTGATAATACCTCCAATAAAATCGCTAAATGCATCGGAATTCTCTATAAAGCAAGAAATGTATTATGTAAACACCAGTTAACACAATTATATTATTCATTTATACATTGTCATATAAACTACGCGAATATTATATGGGGAAGCACTCATAGAACAAAACTAAAATCTCTTTACCTTCATCAGAAACACGCAGCTCGCGCAATAAATTTTAAAAATCGGTTTTTTCATACGAAACAACTTTTTAAAGAAATGAATATTTTAAATATATATCAAAAAAATGTCTTTAACATTTTATGTTTCATGTTTAAATGTAGAGAAAATTTGTTGCCAAACGTATTACAAAATCTTTATTGTATGAAACCTAAAAACAAATATAATCTTCGAATTAATAACAATCTTAATGCCCTCTTTTGCCATAAAAGCAAAGACCAGTTTTTTGTTTCTTATCGAGGTCCTTATCTCTGGAACAAAATAGTCTTACCAAATTTTGATTTTTCTGTCCAACTGACTTTTGCTTCATCCAAACAAAAACTTAAAAGAATTATATTTTCAATTGAAAATATTTTGATTTATTTTTAATTGTTTTTTTGTTTTGTTTGTTTGTTTGTTCGTTGTTATTCTATTTTGTATATTTTATTTATTTTTTAATCTTGGCTTTTTAAAATTTTATCTTGGTTTTTACATGTTTTTGCATAAAGTTGTATTAATATTATTATTTCACTTAAGACATTGTATTTTTATCAAAAATTAACCATATATTGTAAAGGGCTTCATGACAAGATCCACATGATCTTCTAGAAGTCCTGTCGTTACTAATATAAAAATTGTAAAATATAATTGGTTATTGTAAATTTTTAAACGGCAAAATATTAAAGAAAAAAAAATAAAAAATAAACCGTGTTTTTTTTAAACTATTATGACGAAAAATAATTTTTATATTCAAAAAGAATTTATATATTTAATTCCTTAAGATTAAACTTAAAATACTTTACATTCTTTAACTAGTTTTTAACTACAATAAAAAAATATTAAACAAACAGCTTTTACTTTAATCTTCTGAATCACGTCACATAAACGATATCAAAAGATAATTTAAAAGATAAAAGTTTTTGCGTAACGCAAAACTGCCGAACGCGTGGGCAAATCGCCTTTTTTTCGCAGGCAAAATGCGAGCTACTTTTTAACAAGGCCTGCAACTGTTACAACATATTTTAAAACCAATACTTAAACCATACTTTTTTGAGGAAATTAGCATTACATAAACATTATCTTGACACGAACTTGGGGATTTCAGTAGCAACCCAGACGGCACATCTGGTTTTAATCTCGGAATTAAAACCCGTATAAACACGTGTTTGTTACGATCCAGGCGTAAACCAAAAACACGTGGATTTCAAGGGAAGTTTAACTGGAGTTTTACACGTGTTTTCTAAGGTTTCAAACACGAGTTTTTTTATGTTTTAAATACGTGTTTTTAAGGTTTTAAACTCGTGTTTTATGAGGTTTTAAATTCGTGTTTTCTATCGTTTAAAACGTTCTTATGGCATTAAATAAAGTTTTCAAACGGACTTATGTCTGAACAAACAGCTGTTCAGCACGGTTCAGTCTTAAACCAAATTACGTAGGTTTTGTTAGACACGTTTATTGCTTTAAACATGTAAACTTTTTTTCATATATACTACATTATATTTACGACAACTTTGTTGTTTTATTTTTGTTTTTTAAGTAAGGTAAATTATTTTACAATTATGCTACAAACAAAAAATAAATATAGAAATAAAAAAACAAAGAATTAAAATTCGATTGATCATCTCTTCCTTCATTATAAAATCTAAAATCGTATAACAATACGCTTTCGCATCTTTACAAACAATTCCAGTAGCATCAAATGTTCTTTTTAATTTTTCTTAAAAGTCGGGTCTCGAACTTTACTAATTCCTCATTTGAGGTTCAGCCTGTTCAAATTTAACTTCATTCAAATCTTTATCTAAGAACTATTGCAGTATCTCGAACTTTACTAATTCCTCAATTGAGGTTTAACCTGTTCAAATTTAACTTCATTTAAATCTTTATCTAAGAACTATTGCAGCAGCCCAAATTTGTTTTTATGTAATGGTGTGACACAGCCATTTTACGCTAAAACATGGCATCATCCATTAAAAAGTTTCGTTTGTCTGATATTTTGGTCGACCTGTGTTGGTAGTTGTTTTTGATGATTCGCCTTAATCTATTTAAGAAAAAACAAGTTTTATAATAAATAACAAAATAAATGATTATCTTAGTCTATTGTTTTGTATTGTACCTAAATAAATGCACTATAAAAAATGCTGTTTGAAAAAACCGGAGTGATGATTCGATGGAAAAGTAAAATTGCTTTTTTACTTATCAATCACGCTTGTTTGTGTCTGTGCATTTAAACGGAATCGACCCTTCATTCTTCTTTTCAAATTGTGTTTTTTAGAGCCACCTTCTTCAACCTAAATTAGAGACGCCCTTTATGAAACCCATTAAGAAACATAATTCATCAAATATACTATTGTACTTTTTACATATCATAAACTTTTACATTAAATGCAAATAAGTTATTACTTTGGAAAGACCCAGAAGCCCGAGTATTTGCAAGTATTTTCATTAGCATTTGTACCAGGATGTAAATCCTCTCTTGATTGATTTTTGCTTATAAATATAGAAATCTTTAAAGGTTGATTCGAAACCATCTCATTTATGTTTTGTTGCTTGTTAAAGTGCAAATATCCTGTTTTAAGATAAATTAGACTAATATACACTCAAATATAGGTAATAAATATAAATATAAGTTATACATAAGACTTAAAAAAACCAAATGCACACATGCCTCCAGTTTCTTAATAGTCTAAACCTGCCTTTATCAACATTAAAATTATCATCTTCATCAAGTTTCTCAAGTTTTTTATAAATATATTGTCTTTATCTCGATTATGTGATAACTGTAAAACTCCTAAAAGATAAAATTTGCAAAAACAAAATTCACCAGAAATATCAGTGTCATTTTAAATTTTTTGAAATTAAAAATAATTAAATAGAGTTCCAATACAAGTATTTTCATTAACAGTTGTACAAGCATTAATTTTTTTTCTCATTGTCTTTTTCGATGAAAAATTATATATATATATATATATATATATATATATATATATATATATATATATATATATATATATATATATATATATATATATATACATACACACAAACAAAAATGTTTAACATGTGCTAATGCATATCACTAGCCATAGTCTGCTTGATAATAGACCCTTACCTTTATCAGCAAAAAAATATAATTACTGCAATCAGATAGACTATGCAAGAAATTATCTTGCTGGCTTCAGCTCATGCCATATTTTTTATACTGCTGACTCATTTTTGTATCTTCTAAAACAATTAAAAACTAATTTAACATTAACATAATAATTTTTAAATACAAACAAATGATTTACAGATAAGTAAAGTTACTTACGGACAGTACTTTGCAACAAAGTATTACAAGATTTTGCTGTCAATATTGGTAGAGAAAGTTCATTCAATGAAGCATAGGTAGTATATTGGTGCAGCCTCGCTTACTCAAATTTTTTACTTTGAAGAATGTCTTATTTACTACAATAAACTTGCGCTGATTCATTACCTAACTTGTGTTCTGTCATATCATATGACATATTTTACTATAGATGCACTTTACTATAGATGCAATTTATGCATTGAATAAAAATATTAAATCACTTAAGTAGATTGAACAGTAAAATTTTTATATAGACATATTATAGCATTATTTGAGGAAAATCTGCTAACCCAAATGTTTGGAGCCATGGCTACAAAAGTAGAAAATACAAATAAGTTAACTCACATATGAAATTAATGTCACGATTTGGTTTTTTTTCTCTTATAAGTTTGCAATATCTATTTATATTAGACATTCTAAAGCAAAACCTGAAAAAAAATTATACATAAATTTTATTAAACAATGAAAATAATGAGGAGGGCACAGTTTGCTTAATTAAACAAGTACCTTCATCTTCTGAGTTAAAACTTTTTAAAGAATCCAATCCTTCTGCCGAATTAGAATGAGAATGACTACTTGAAGTAATCATTTCGTGAAAATTGTGGGAACCATTAGTAACATTATTACCACTATCATCCAATATTTCTTCAGATGAATCAGAAAAAGAACCTGATGAAGACAAATTTAAACAATCAGGAGATAAATTTCTAGCTAAGGCTGATCGGTATTTTTTCATATATTCTTTCATCTACAATGCTGAATATGTTCTGTTCATTTTTGTTAAATAATTATTATTAATAGAAGGATATCCTATAGCATTTAGTACACACACATTTATATAGGAACAACACTAGTATTTATCAAACATAAAACAATAATAACAATACTAATAGTAATAACAATAATACTATTAACAAAAAATGTGTATATATATATATATATATATATATATATTCATACGCAGAAATACACACACATATACAGATACAAATACACACATACGCCAAAATACACACACATGTGTGAATATATTATGTATGCATAATATATACAAATATACATTTATTTATAAGTGCATGTATGTATATATGTATGTATGTATGTATGTATGTATGTATGTATGTATGTATGTATGTATGTA
Source organism: Hydra vulgaris (assembly GCF_038396675.1). Classification (NCBI taxonomy): domain Eukaryota; kingdom Metazoa; phylum Cnidaria; class Hydrozoa; order Anthoathecata; family Hydridae; genus Hydra; species Hydra vulgaris. Next base: position 10,094,016 of record NC_088920.1, read on the forward strand.
TGTATGTATGTATGTATGAATGTATGTATGTACTTATACATACATAATATATAGACATATATACACACATATATACATATAAATACATACATAAACACATACACATTTTATATATGTATGCATTATACATATGTATATAATATATACATTGTATATATTATATAGATACACAAGTGCATGTGTATATATATGTATATATATATATATATATATATATATATATATATATATATGTATATATATATATATATACATAAATATATATATATATATATATATATATATGTATATATATATATATATACATATATATATATATATATATATATATATATATATATATATATATATATGTATATATACACATACACAAACACACACATATTTATAAATATACACAAACACATCTATAATATATATATATATATATATATATATATATATATATATATATATATATATATATATATATATATATATGCATATATATACATATATATATATATATATATATATATATATATATATATATATTATATATATATATATATACATATATATATATATATATTTGATTAAAACGGCTGCGTATAAACTTTTTGTTTTAAATATATTTAGATGTAATTATATATTTACACAATATAATCAAAATATATTTAAAACAAAAAGTTTATACGCAGCCGTTTGAATCAAATTTAACAAATATAAATATCGTATAAGAAGAATATGACTTTAAAAGATTTTATATATATATATATATATATATATATATATATATATATATTTTATATATATATATATATATATATATATATATATATATATATATATATTATATATATATATATATATTATATATATATATATATATATATATATATATATATATATATATATATATTATAGATGTGTTTGTGTATATTTATATATATGTTTGTGTGTTTGTGTATGTGTATATATATATATATATTTATATGTGTATATATATATATATATATACATATATATATATATATATATATATATATATATATATATATATATATATATATATATATATATATATATATATATATATATATATATATATACTAATACTTAACAAAAACTTATTTATCTAACATATAAATTTTCTCGACAAATATTTTCCTGAATTTACTTATTACACACTATACCCAGACGGCACATCTGGTTTTAATCTCGGAATTAAAACCCGTATAAACACGTGTTTGTTACGATCCAGGCGTAAACCAAAAACACGTGGATTTCACGGGAAGTTTAACTGGAGTTTTACACGTGTTTTTTAAGGTTTCAAACACGAGTTTTTTTATGTTTTAAATACGTGTTTTTAAGGTTTTAAACTCGTGTTTTATGAGGTTTTAAATTCGTGTTTTCTATAGTTTAAAACGGCCTTATGGCATTAAATAAAGATTCCAAACGGAAACTTTATTTAATGCCTTAAGTTAGTTCAGGCATAAGTTTGGAAAACTTATGCCTGAACTAACAGCTGTTCAGCACGGTTTAATGATAAACCAAAAATACGTAGGTTTTGTTAGACACGTTTATAGCTTTAAACATGTAAACCTTTTTTTATATATACTATATTATATTTACAACAATTTTGTTGTTTTATTTTTGTTTTTTAAGGTAAATTATTTTACAATAATACTACGAAGAAAAAATAAACAAAGAAATAAAAAACCAAATCATTAAAAATAAGCTAATAAAAGACGCTTGGCACATGGTTACCGTACATAATATTTAATTTCGATTGATCGCCTCTTCCGTCGTTGTAAAATCTAAAATCGTATAACAATACGCTTTCGCATTTTTACAAACAATTCCAGTAGCATCGAATATTCTTTTTAATTTTTCTTAAAAGTCGGGTCTCGAACTTTACTAATTCCTCACTTGAGGTAACCTGTTCAAATTTAACTTAATTCAAATCTTTATCTAAAAACTATTGCAGTAGCCCAAATTTCTTTTTATGTAATGGTGAGACAATCATTTTACGCTAAAACATGGCATCATCCATGGGAGAGGTTTCGTTTGTCTGATTTTTTGGTCGATCTGTATTGGAAATGGTTTTTGATGATTCGCCTTAATCTAATTTTAAAAAAAAACAAGTTTTATAATAAATAACAAAATAAATGATTATCTTAGTCTATTGTTTTGTATTGTACCTAAATAAATGCACTATAAAAAATGCTATTTGAAAAAACCAGAGCGATGATTCGATGGAAGAGTAAAATTCCTTTTTTTTTATTAATCACGCTTATTTGTGTCTGTACATTTAAACGGAATCGACCCTTCATTCTTCTTTTCAAATTGTTTTTTAGAGCCTTCAACCTAAATAAGAGAGGCCCTTTAAGAATTTATGAAACCCATTAAGAAACATAATTCATCAAATATACTATTGTACTTTTTAAATGTTATAAACTTTTAAATTAAATGCAAATAAGTTATTACTTTGGAAACACCCAGAAGCCCGAGTATTCACAAGTATTTTCATTAGCATTTGTACAAGGATGTAAATCCTCTCTTAATTGATTTTTGCTTATAAATAAAGAAATCTTTAATGGTTGATTCGAAACCATCTCATTTAGGTTTTGTTGCTTGTTAAAGTGCAAATATCCTGTTTTAAGATAAATTAGACTAATAAATACTCAAATATAGGTAATAAATATAAATATAAGTTATATATAATATTTAAAAAAAACCAAATGCACACATGCCCCCTGTTCACCTACCTTAATCAACATTAACATTATTATCTTCATTAAGTTTCTGAAGTCTTCTATAAATATATTGCCTTCATCTAGATTATGTGATAACGGTAAAACTCCTAAAAGATAAAATTTGCAAAAACAAAATTTACCAGAAATATTAGTGTCATTTTAAATTTTTTGAAGTTAAAGATAAATAACTAGAGTTTCAATACAAGTATTTTCATTAACAGTTGTACCACCATTAATATTTTTTCTCATTCTCTTTTTCGTTGAACATGTGAAAAACTTAGTAGTTGACTTTTAGTAGAATTAGTAAGATTATTTTAGTAGATTATAAGTAAGTAGAAGACTTATAGTAGAATCTTTTCAATTTATGTTTTGTTGCTTATTAAAACCCACATATTCTGGTTTAAAAATGTTATATATATATATATATATATATATATATATATATATATATATATATATATATATATATATATATATATATACACATACGCACAAACAAAACAAAAAAAGTTCAATATGTGCTAATGCATATCACTAGCCATAGCCTGCTTGATAATAGACCCTTACCTTTATCAGCAAAAAAAAATATCATTTCTGCAATCAGATAGACTATGCAAGAAATTTTCTTGCTGGCTTCGGCTCATGCCATATTTTTTATACTGCTGACTAGGGTGTAGTGAAAAAACTTTTTTTTCGAAAATGAAAATTTAAATACTACTTTCAGATGTTCATAGACATTTTAAGATATACTATAAATTTTTTTTTCCCATATCTTCAAAATAAATTACCAAAATGAAGTTTTAAATATTTTATAATGATTAAATTAAATAAAGTTACTATTTTTGGTCGGAAGAAAAATAAACGGAGACATTGAATAAAAAACAAAATACAGATTTACATAAATTAATTTAATAGCACTTATTTTTTAACTACTAAACTAATTTTTATATTATCATAACAATTCATTTTATTTTTGTAAAATATTTTACTATAAAAAACAATATTAAATATTTTCATAAAAAAACAAAAATCTTTAACTCTAATTTTAATGGTCTGTAAAGTTACTTTTTATACGTTATGCGTTGTTTACCTTTATAATTGTTAATGTTTTCTAGATTCTGATGTGCAAAGGTTAAAGATTTTAACTAGAATTATAAATAAGTTTAGGGACATAAATAATTAAGTTCAATAAATAAATCAGTTTTAGGATAACTAATTAACTTTTGTAATATGTTTATGTATTTTTGTTAATTTTTATGATTTAAAGAATCACAAAAAATTTAAAGTTTATGTATATATTATATATATATATATATATATATATATATATATATATATATATATATATATATATATATATATATATATATATATATATATATATATATATATATATATATATATATATATATATATATATATATATATATATATATATATATATATGTATATATATATGTATATATATATGTATATATATATATATATGTATATATATATATATATATATATATATATATGTATGTATGTATATATATATATATATATATATATATATATATAATATATATATATATATATATATATATATATATATATATATATATATATATAAAGATATGATTTTTATAGATTAATACACGTTATGAATAAAATAAAAAGGACACGTAGTAATTCTTGCCCAGGCATCATAAAAGTTAAAGAATTCATTGGTCTTGGTGCTGATTTGTTACCCTCTGAATTACCAACCCTCAGAAATGTTTTACAATTACTGTTGTTAGAAATGGAGTCCTTAGACACCAATCTTCAGTATGTGTCAAAAGAAATTATTCACGAAGCTGCCAAAAAATCATCTTGTAAAGTTAGCAAAGTCTAATATTTTAAGAAAATTATTATATATTATATTTGTTTTCTACTCTTTCATTGTTATAGCTATTTTAAATATATATATTTTTTATTTAGGTTGTTGTACAGTATCAACCTAATCACTATATCGTTCAGAGAATTGAAAAAGAGTGGAAAAGAGTTACTCAAACTGTTTGGGGAAGATTGACAAATACTCGAAAGGATAAGTTATATAATGAAATGGACACGCTATTTGATATTCTTCGTTGCAAACATAGTATTAAATGCAAGGAAGATCCAACTTGTTCTGACCCAAAATGTTCTCATTGTGCTTTTCTTCCAATTTGTAATTGTCCATTAAGTTTGAAAATTCCTGAAATAGAGCTGAAGTTTATCAGAGCTCAGAGATTGAAAGTTGGAATGAAAAGTGTGTACCAAATACATTGTAGAGATAAAAAAGAACATACTCGGCTGGCTAAGCAATGCAAAAGGAAAGAAAAACCTTTAATGTTTAAAAAATTAGAGGAGCAGAAAGTAGAGTTAAGTAATAATAAGTTTTTTAATGAAGAAATAGAGGTAGATGTGATTGAGAATGCAAATGAATCTTCTAGCCAGTTAATGGACACCAAAATTGACGACGGATCAAAGCAATCTGTCATCAATACAAATCACTTTCCTCTTCTTGCTCAAACAGTTTTAAGATACGGAACAAGTAACAGAGAAGCTGCTGCTATTTCTTCTGCAGTTCTTATAGATATTGGGATTGTTAATGAAAAAGATAATAAACTGATTATTGACCATCACAAAATTCATAGGGAAAAAAAAAAAGTAATGAAAAAGCTCCAGACAGAAGATTTACAGTTGTATCAGTCAGAAGAAATTAAAGCATTATTTTTTGACGGTAGAAACAATTTAACTCTTTTTAATAATCAAGATAAAACAACATCAAAATATTATTCTAAAACAATAAAAATGGACTTCTACACTGTCACTAGTGAACCAGGTGGAAAATATGTGTTCCATTTCTCTCCTCTTAAGCCTGGAGTAGGCGAAAAATCTGCGTTAATGATAGCCAAACCTATAGCAGATTGGTGTAGAAAATTTGATATAAACTTACAGTATATTGGAGCAGACTCTACAGCTATTAACACTGGAAGATTAGGCGGGGTTATAAAAACAATTGAGGATCTTTTAAATAAAAAGTCAACATGGATTATATGTATGCTGCATACTAATGAGCTTCCGCTTAGGCATCTTATTCAGAAACTAGATGGTAAAACAACTTCTAGTAATGGGTTTAGCGGAGTCGTGGGTAAGCTTTTGAATTGTGCTACATTACTTCCATTAGCTCAGGCATTTCCAACAATAACCATTGGTAAAAGACCAATTGAATTAAATCAAGATGTGATCGATGATCTTTCAACTGATCAGCTCTATGGGTATAAAATGATTTTGGCTATACGTTCAGGTAACATGCCTATAGATCTTATAAAGATGGAGTGTGGTCCTGTTAATCACAGCAGATGGTTGACCACTGCAAATAGACTGATGCAAATTTGGGTATCACTTCATGGACTGTCTGGGGAAAACTTTATTACTTTAAGTCGTTTAGTTGAATATGTTGTTGGTGTTTACTATCCAATGTGGTTTGATATAAAGGTAAGGTGGTCTTTTATTGAGGGTCCAAGACATGTTTTAGAAACCTTACGATTAGTAAAAATGCAAAACCAGGTTACCAGGGATATTGTTGAAAAATATGTCATATCAGGAGCCTGGTTTTCTCACAGTGAAGCTGTTCTAGCCACTTTGCTTTGCAGTTCTGAAGTGGAAGAACGGGTTTTTGCAGTGGATCGTATTCTACAGATCAGAAAAGGTTTGGACAAAGGAGAAACATCTGTCCGAGAAAGGATTCATTCTTCTTATTTAAACATAGATGCTAAGAATCTCACTGAGTTATGTTCTTGGACTCATAATGTATTTGAGCCAATTCAAACATGTAGCTTTACTACTGAGACAATAGTTGATTTTAAGGTAAATCCCATGGTTGTTGACTCCATACCATGCCACACACAAAGTGTTGAGCGGGCTGTTAAACAAACAACAAGAGCTTGTGCTGCTGTCTATGGACATGATTCAAGAGATGGTTTTATCCGAGTAGGTTGCCATCACCGTAAACTTTTACCTAAAAACAATACAAAAAAAAACCTAAAACAGATGATTATATAATTTTTATATTTTGAAAGTGAGTATATATATTTCTAAACTTATCTAATCTTCACGAATTTACATTTTAATTTATACTAAACAGGGTCCATAATCCATAAAAGGCTCATTTTGCAGGTCTAATCTTCGTATAGTTTTTGTATTTTTTGAAAAGGTTAAGCCAAAATTTTTGATATTTTATTCCCGCTATAAATGTGGCAAATAAGGGTAGTAAACAAAAAAAAAATTGTTATCTAGCTTTGGTCTCAAAACTCAATACCACCCCCCACCCCCAACCACCGCCCCTCTTTCTTTAAAAAATCACTAATACTAATTTTTTTAAGTTTTTTTTCAATTATTATTTTGAAATAGATAAAAATTTAATGACAGTTTTGGAATTTTAACAAAAATATGTTGTGTTTAATAGTTATGACTGTTTATTGTTAATAACTCCCCCCTTTACCCCATTTTGGTAATTTATTTTGAAGTTATGGAAAAAAAATTTTTATACTATATCTTAAAATGTCTATGGACATCTGAAAATAATATTTAAATTTTATATTTTGGAAAAAAAAATTTTTCACTACACCCTACTGCTGACTCATTTTTGTATCTTCTCAAACAATTAAAAATTAATTTAACATTTACATAATAATTTTCGTATATAAACAATTGATTTACAGATAAGTAAAGTTACTTACGGACAGTATTTTGCAACAAAGTATTACTAGATTTTGCTGTCAATATTGGTAGAGAAAGTTTATTCGATGAAGCATAGGTAGGACAAATTTAAACATTCAGGAAATAAATTTCCAGCTAAGGCTGATCGATATTTTTTCATATATTCTTTCTACTATGCTGAACTTGTTCTTTTCATTTTTGTTAAATAATTATTATTATTAGGATATCCTATAGCATTTAGTACACACACATTTATATAGGAACAACACTAATATTTTTCAAACATATAACAATAATAACAATAGTAATAATAATAACAATAATAGTGTGTATGTATGTATATATTTATATATATATATATATATATATTTATATATATATATATATATATATATATATATATATTTATACATACATACATAATATATAGACTTATACATACACACATATATACATATGAATACATAAATGAACACATACATATTTTATATATGTATTATACATACATATATAAAATATACATTGTATAAAATATATAGATACACAAGTGTGTATGTATATAGATACACGTGTGTATATATATGTGTATATATATATATATATATGTGGATATAAATATATATATATATATATATGTGTGTGTGCATATATATACATATTTATATTTATATGTATATATATATATATATTTATATGTATATATATATATTTAAATATATATATATATACATATATACATATATATATATATATATATATATAATATATATATATATATATATATATATATATATATATATATATATATATATATATGTATATATATATATATATATATATATATATATGTATATATATATATATATATATATATATATATATATATATATATATATATATATATATATATATATATATATACATGCTAATGCTTAACAAAAACTGAATTTATTTAACATATAAATTTTCTCGACAAATGTTTTCCTGAATGTTCTTGTTACACACTCTAAAACCTTCCGAATAATAAAAATGCAATAAATTTAAATAATCGCGTGCTTTTAGTAATGGTTTCACATTCGTTGCGAAAACTTCTGATAATTTAATACTCCATTTTTGTAACTGAAAAACCATCACTAAAAACTTAATATCCAAACTGGTTTTTTGGTAAAATATAGTAGTTAATATCACGGAATCAAAACCCTATTCTTGACACGTGTTATTCTCAGTGTTTTCGGGAGTTTTAAACACGCAACAGAAACCACGCGTAACTTTTAAACGAGTTGTGCCGTCTGGGTAACACCTTCGGAATAATAAAAATACAGTAAAGATAAAAAATCGCGTGCTTTAAGTAATGGTTTCACATTCCTTGCGAAAACTTCTGATAATTTAATACTCCATATATTTATATATATATATATATATATATATATATATATATATATATATATATATATATATATATATATATATATATATATATATACATATATATATATATATATATATATATATATATATATATATATGTATATATATATATTTATACATACTTACATAATATATAGACTTATACATTCACACATATAAACATATGAATACATAAATAAACACATACATATTTTATATATGTATTATACATACATATATAAAATATGTGTGTGTTTGTGTGTGTGTGTGTATATATATATATATATATATATATATATATATATATATATATATATATATATATATATATATATATACATATGTGTGTGTGTGTGTATGTGTGTGTGTGTATATATATATATTTATATGTGTATATATATATATATATATTTGTATATATATATATATATATATATATATATATATATATATATATATATATATATATATATATATATATATATATACATGATAATAACAAAAACTGAATTCATTTAACATATAAATTTTCTCGACAAATGTTTTTCTGAATGTTCTTGTTACACACTCTAAAACCTTCCGAATAATAAAAATGCAATAAATTTAAAAAATCGCGTGCTTTTAGTAATGGTTTCACATCGTTGCGATAACTTCTGTTAATTTAATACTCCATTTTTGTTACTGAAAAACCATCACTAAAAACTTAATATTCAAACTGGGTTTTTGGTAAAATATAGTAGTTAATTTCACGGAATCAAAACCCTATTCTTGACACTTGTTATTCTTAGTGTTTTCGGGAGTTTTAAACACGCAACAGAAACCACGCGTAACTTTTAAACGAGTTGTGCCGACTGGGAATATAACGTTTTTCAACAAACTGAAGTTCATAACAAACTTAAAATCTGTACTTGTAAAACCTTGAAAATCTCTATCAGCAATATTTAATTTTTTTAAAGAAGCAGTGTGTAGCAGACTCAACAAAAGATAAAGTTTTCGTTTCTGAAGAAGAAATCTTTGTTTATCTGTTTGCACGAAATTTTGCTCTTTTATTATTGTATATTCTGTTTGATAATTGTTTTCTCTTTGATCCACCCATGTTAATTTTATTTTAAAAAGATAAAAGATGTACTATAGCATAAATAATAAAGTTTGAAAGCAGATTGAAACAAGAAGCGAATTACGTCAATAAAGCCATCATACTAAACTAATTAACAAGAAGTTGTTGCAGTCTACAACTTTGCACTTAAAAGAGTTGACTAGGAAAGTATTTTGTGGCTTTTTTATGGTTTAACTTGTTTCTGAAGCGCATAACAATGAAATAAATAAAACGTTGCTACGGGAGGGGGGGGGGGGAACGAAAAACATTTATACCGATTATATACATTATACATTTATACATTATAAACAAGTTTTAACATGAATTGAAACTTTTATATTTAATTAAATCAACTAAAAATTCGAAATCTGCGATTATTATATTAGTTGAATAATGAAAGTAAAAAGCAAAAATTTTTTTTTTACTTTTATTGGTGTACCAATTTCAATAAATTGGTGTACCACCTTCAATAGGTACATTAAGTAACATTTTAAGTTTGAATTAAGCACAGAGAAATCGTCAGGTTAGAATTATTTTGTTCTAACTCCAAAATTGAAAAAAATGAGTTTATACCTTTTTCTCTTTTTTTGTTATATTTTCTTTCTAGCTATAATACTTTTAAAATTGAAAAAAAAAACTAAATAGTGTCAAATTAGGTGTAACCGATTGTTCTATGTGCAAAATAGCAATAGTTATTCATATTATTTCGTTCTATTTACAACAACCAATAAAATTGTTTTATAAATCACATTAAACAATACGTTCGTGTTTATTTCCTCTTAAAAATTTTAAAATGGCGGAAAATATAAATGTATGTCTTGGAGTAATAAACCAAAATACAGGTATTTTCTTATATATTCTAGTGCTAATCGGCTTATTTTAGTTATTAAAAAAAATTCAGCAAATTATTATAGTAGGAAATGTGTTATTATCTTATTAGAACCTCACGGATTCTGTTGTATATGTGACACATACACTAATGTGTGTATGTAACATATATAATAGAATCCGTGAGGTTCTAATAATATATGTATATATATATATATATATATATATATATATATATATATATATATATATATATATATATATATATACATATATATATATATATATATATATATATATATATATATATATATATATATATATATATATATATATATATATATATATATATATATATATATTGAGCACTCTATTTGTTGTATATACTAAATAAATAAGGATTCAAATTTAAATGAATCGCTTCATATGTGGAAAAAATGATCTTATATTCACCTATTTGCATTGCATAATTTTTTTATGTTTAATTTTTATTTTTAGTTTACCCACAACGAGCTAATATCATGGTTACTCCCTATGTTCCAACACATCCTTCAATTGCTGGTCAACTGCGATTACCTCCGCACGGTGGGAAAACAAGAAAACGTAAGGCAAACTGTTATAACTGGAAACAGTCAAAAAGAAAGCAACTTAGGCAATCAGGAAAAGAATATATAAATATCAGAGGCAAGGTTATACAACCAAAAAGTATTAAAAATAAAAAAGTTTGTGGAAATTGTTGCAAGTTTAAGTGTTCTGTGAAAATTTCAGAAGATGAGGGGAAAATATTATTTAATGGACTGTGGGGAATGTCTCAGATTGAAAAGCAACACTTTTTTAGTAAAACTACTGAAAAATTAGATAAAAAAATAACTCAGACCAATAAAGTTAGCAAATCAAGGAGAAAATATACTTATTTTTACAATTTCTTTGTTGATAATGTCAAACATCGTGTATGTAAAGTGTTTTATTTGTCTACATTAGACATCAGCAGCAGGCAAATATCATACTATCATGAAAATAAGCTTGAAACTGGTATTCCTGCCCCTACAAAATGGGGGAAACATTGTAAAAAAAAAGTTCTTGAAATGACTAAACAGAGTATAGAAAACCATATTAACTTGTTTCCACGAGTTGAGTCACATTATTGTCGAAGCATTTCCTGCAAACAATACTTTGATGGTTCATTAAATTTGAAGAAACTTTATGATTTATATTTAACATATTGCACTCAATATAAAAATTTACCAGCAAAGGAATGTATGTACCGCAATATTTTTAACACCAAATTTAATATTGAATTTCAAAAGCCAAAAAAAGATCTGTGTGATACATGCTACCAATTTTGCATTCTTGAAAATGCAAATGAAGAGCAAATCCAAAAGTATAACAAGCATATTGCATCAAAAATGAAACAATATTCGAGAGAGATAAGGATCGAAAGTTGAACTCCCCAACCACAACCATAGCTTGTATTGATCTACAAAATGTCTTGAGTTTGCCAAAAAGTAACATGGGAAACTTCATTTATAAAAGAAAGCTCAGTTGTTATAATTTAACAGGTTACTCTTCGCTAAACAAAAAAGCATATTGTGTATTATGGCATGAAGGTATGTCTGGTCGTTCTGGTAACGATATTGCTAGTGCTGTGATATGTATGCTAAATCAAGTTTACAAGGATCTTCCTAATATTGACAAGTTGTTACTTTGGTTTGATTCTTGTGTTCCACAAAATCGAAACAGTCATATGTCAGCTGCATTGCGTGAGTTTCTTATTGATCATTCAAATATTGAAATCATTGTACAAAAGTATTGTGAGCCAGAACATAGCTCCATTCAGGAATGTGATAATATACATAGTCAGATTGAGAAATCATTACATTCAGCAGAAATATTCAGCCCTCCCGAATTGGTAAAAGCAATGTTAAATGTTAACCAACGTAAACCATTTTTTGTATACCAAATGCAAAAAAAGGACATCAAAAATTTCTCAAAAATTGCTTGTCTTATGAACTACAAAAAGGTTCCATACTTTAATGTCAAAACACTTGTATATAGGTCTAATGCTCCTGGTCATGTGTATTTCAAGATTTTTTTTACAGATATTTATAAAGGGGCACGGCTGTCTAAGCCAAAAAACACTAGAGGATCAGGAAGTAATCTTGAAGAACCATCAATTCCATTGGCATCTTGTTTTCCACATAATATTGAAATTTCTAGTGAGAAAGTAAAAGACGTTGTTTCTATGTACCCATACATGCCAGCTGTAGATGTTTGTTTCTATAAAACCTTATTTCAGTAGTTTTTTTTCAACTATTCAATCCGGAAACAAATTTTATTTTAATTGTTTTATTTATATACTTTAGTTATGTTATGCAACATTCAGTTTTATAAGTTGTATAAGTTGTATAAACTGTTATTAACATGTTATTTGTATTAAAAATTTTGTTTGTTTATTTTCAATAAATCTTTTTAGATAGAAATGATTTTCTTTAAATAATATAGCTCTTAATAAAAGCTGCCCATCCTTCCAGAAGCAATATCAGTTGAATTCTGTCAAAGTAGCAATAAGAAAGCTAATTATATCATCCCATCCATTTAAGTTTTCCAACGAAGTGCATTAGGTTTCTATATTTGCGTTTAAATCCCTAAGTTAAAAGTAATTTGTTGTAATTCATTTGCTTTTTGCAAAACGTTTAAACTGTTTTTACTAAAATATGGAGATAGCACAAAATAATATTAACGCAAAATGTATCTATCGAATTTATCTCCAAACAGGGTCGGGCCATAATAGCAGTTTGAGCAACTTACTTTTTTTTTCAAAACAAATAATTATTTTTAGTATATAGCCAAGTATTAAAAAAAGTTTTCATTAATGAAAAACATATTTCCAATTCTACTGCATTACAGTTTAAAACTTCAACTGGATTTATCTCAGTTTAAACAAATGCAGAGTTAGAACAAAATAATTCTAACCTGACGAAATGTCAAATAAACTAAATGTTTTTTTTTTGTTTTCAATGTTTTGAAATATTCATTTGTTGGGGAAAGGGAAGGAGGGAGGAGGGGGTGGAGTTATTTTGAAAAAAAATAATGCGTATGTACTCGCAAGGGAAGGGGTCTTCGATACCGTACAGGTTCATATAAGGGGGAAGGGGGACCCTAAATCAGTGGGTTTACTGTGTACTAACATTATGGATGCCTTCTAAAAACCAACCTCCTCCACTTCCCCAACACATAAGTATTTCAAAACATTTAGTTTATTAGATGTTTCTCAGTACTTAATTAAAGAATAAAATGTTACTTAATGTACTTTAAATATTAAAATTTTAATTTAAATATTAATATGTTACAACATATTCTAACATTTTAAGAGAAATGATAAAAACCAGTTTGCGTACAGTAATTTTTTACCATCACTTAAAATTAAAAATTGAAAAAATATTTTTTTCAAAATAAAATTTAGTTCATATTTGAAAAAAATTATAAAAATGATTTTTGTTAATAGAAAACAAAAATCAATAAAATTTTATTTTTAGTTTCAAATTCTTTATTAAAGTTAAAGGTGGTAAGATATGACTCGTATATGTTTTTGAATTATGTAGGTATAAAATATCTCAATTTAACCATTAATTTTTGTTTTAGATGGATGTGGTTGTAAAAATTTCTGTGCATAAACTAACGCCTTTATTTTTAGAACATTCGATTGAACTGGAAAAAATTCATAATTAAAAAAAAATAATAAAAATGATTTTTCAAATAGGGACTTTTATTTGTAACTTTTGTTATAGTGAGAAAAAAAAACTGTTTGTATGATTTTTAACGCGTTAATAAATAACTTTAATTACAATGAGAATAACAAAACAACTTTAATTACAATGAGGTACTTGAGAAGACGCTAGTGACGCAATATAACTTCTTACGATACAAAATATATTTGCTGAGTTGAGTTACTTTGAAATGCGTTACGCGTTTTCGTTACGCAGCGAAATCTCGTAAACAAGGCCCTGCAGTTGCAATTCAGATGAAAAAAACTCAGGAACACTGAGTTTTTTTCATCTGCTACATTTTGTAAAAAAAATTAGATCAAACAACATGATCCTAGTAAAAGCATACGAAGTGGACGAAAACCATATGATATTATAATTTTAATTTATTGTTATAATTAACACACATGTCATTGTGGCTTTTCGTGAAACGAGTAAAGGGTTATCGTCATTAGAAAAATTTTGTGAAATAATAAGTATGAAGCCACTTATAAACAAAAAAAACTACAATAAAACTTTTCATAACCTGTTAGATGTTTATCAAAATTTAGTTGACCAGCACATGAAAAATGCTGCTGATGAATTAATCCTTGCTGGTGAAACATCAAGAGACATTATGTGTAGCTTTAATGGTTTGTGGCAAACGCGTGGTTTAACTTCAAATAGCGGAGTTGTTTCTGCAATTTCAGTTGAAATTGGTAAATGTATATACTTTCACATAGAAATAAAAACATGTAAGTTATGTTCAATATGGAAGTTAAAAAATACACGCATCCAGTTGAATATAAAAAGTTCCAGTCATCGCATTACCAAAAGTGTAAAATTTGTCATACTGGATCATCATCGGCTATGGAAACAAGTGGTGTTTTAAAACTTTTTTATTGTTCTGAAAAGAAAAACAATTTAAGGTATACCACATATCTTGGTGACAGAGATAGTAGTTCTTATACCATTGTTGTTGCTGCTAAACCTTATTGACATAATGTAGAAATTGAAAAAAGCAGAATGCATTGGTCATATTCAAAAACGAGTTGGCACGTGTTTAAGAAACTTAAAAAAAAGCAGCAAAGTAATTTTAAGTGATGGTAAAAAACTAGGAGGAGCAGTTCATTTGACAGAAAATATTATTAACACATTGCAAGATTACTATGGCAAAGCAATCAGACAGAACATTGGTAGTTTATATGCAATGAAAAAAAGTGTGGAAGCTGTTCTTTTTCACTGTTCTGAAAGTTATGACAATGAAACACGGCATCAATTTTGTTTGTGCACCAAGGATTCTTGATGCAAATTCCAGGCTAATAAAGTAACTGGAAAAAAAACATTCAAAGAAAATATTTGTTGTCCTGCTGCTGTTCGAGATTTTATAAAACCAATATTTATAGATCCTGGAAGTGATATTCTTTTAGAAAAGTGTTTGCATG